>NW_026057578.1:90909080-91116244 GCF_023721935.1 Panthera uncia
CTTATTACTAGAGTACAATCATGTGACCTAGACTCTGCCAATTATATGTACCCTCTACAGACCTTGAATCAAAAGCCACTGATATAAAGCAGCAAGACTACACAGAATCCATTGTGGAAAGAGATAGCCATTGGCAGCAGCGACATCTAATTCCCAGAAGCAGCAGTTCTATGGTCCAGTGTGTTGTGTTGCTGGGGTCAGTGCTGCCAACTGCCGTTTTTAGTACCCAGTGTGACCACAATGTAACTTCACTGGATCGTTTCATTTGGCATAAGTTTGGACAGTGGTACTGGCCATGTCACCTCAGATCCTGTTCTCAAGCTCCACTGTAAATGAATTCTGTGCAAACTTAAATCAACCAGTTACTATTGCTTTGGGCAATAAAGCTTGACTGATACAGTATGTTAAATACTTAAGCAGTACCAGGTCTATAGTAATGATGGATATCACCTCCAAGAGGTCAGGAATTATGTTTCACTTGTTCGATGTTAACATTTCCAGCACATAGCTCAGGTTAGTAGATAGTAGACACTAAACAAATATTTATTGGATAAATTATTGCTATTATTATCTCAGAAATAATTGTTAGATGAAAATGTAGTCAACAATTAAAGATTAAAATTATTACTTTAAAAATTTAATATAAGATTTTGATGACAGTGCCTAGTAGCTTTATATCTGCTTTAGAGAGACATTGTTCAACAGTTTGGGAGCTATGTAATATTAAGTATCACTGCCCCCTGCCACCAGACTCACACACACACACACACACACACACACACACACACACAACACACACACACACACACACACACACACACACACAATCTTACCAGGTACAAAGTTACAGGGTAAATAAAAAAATCATCTTGTTTCATTCTCAAAAAAATGTACTTCCCAAAGTCTATGAGTCTAGAGCATAAATCTAAATTTTAACTTAAACAAATAATACAGTAAGGCATATATCGTTGATTCTGTTTTTAACTACGTGTTTTTGGTAATAATGCTAAATTTAAAAAATTAAAGCTAAATAAAGAAGATAGACCAATGTATTTATTCTTAAGTGCCAATAATCAGCAATGTAATTGACCTATACTTTAAGAAATTAGAAAAAAAAAAGAAAAGAAATAAACATATCTATGTAAGCAGAAATCAACTTTTCCCAGGGGTCTCTATTCTTGCCTCCTTTCACCTCTTATATGGCAGAGTTGAAACAATACCCAAGAATTTGATCTCCTTTTTTCCAAAATAACTACATTTGGTCACATTCTAAAGGCTTGCTATTTTTACCTACCCAGTTCAATGTTCACTGTAGACCTTCTAGATGAAGCACTTATCACCTTATATCTAGATGATTATAATATTCCAACTTTAATTCCTATGTAAAGTGGCGTAAGATGGTGATAATTATTCCAAGTTCCTGCTAGTCCAATAAATTCTATAAATTTCTACAGATTAAATCCTAACATACTACTTCCCCACTATTACTCCCCTGACAAAAAGGCTTTATGAATCTTCATTGCCTACATTTTAATTTTTAAATGCACTTAGCATCCAAAGATCTCCACAATCTGAACATAACTTTCTAATTTATCTTCCACAGATTCTATATGTAAACTTTTGCAATAACCAAAATAGTTCACATACTATCTCATAAAATTATTTGGAAAGGATCATAATTGCATTTGCAAGTCTTGTTCTCCAATCCCAGTTCAGTTTTCTTTTAAAGACTGATCTGAAGATTAGCTCTTCCTGAAGTCATCCCTGGGTGTCTCAATCCCAATCTGTTCTATGAATTTCCTTTAGGTTTTTTAATAAATCCCATGGATCACAGTGTTAGATAGAATCCAGTCCCTCTAACATTGTATGTTATATTTTTTAATTTCTCACATCATCGAATCCTGCTCAATGCATATAAGAAGCAATCAATGAATGTCTGTCAATTGATTTTTAGATGCAATCTGAGCATCAGTGCTATTCTTCCTAATGAATTAGAAAATAAAACATGGAGGTTCAATGGACTTGAATAGAGACAAGACTCAGAATACAAAATCAAGTATGGTGCACTTTCGTCTTATTTTGGATGTGGGGGAAACTCTGCTGTATGCTTGCTCAATATTTTATTAATAGTTGTAATTTTCTTACAGAAGTTAGAGAGAATTTCCATTTGTAATTATTCAATTAAAATCTCTTGAACATCTTCTAAATTCTAGGTATTATTCTAAACACTGACAATACAGCAAAGAGCAAGACACTTTTCTTCACAGTAGTTAAGAGAAATAGCTAGCTAAATAAATAAGGTGATTTTAGATGGTGATAATTACTCTAAATACAACACACAGGGTGATAGGCAAGAGGAGAGAAGTCACTTCAGGTTACAAAGTCTTGGATGCAGTAGCTGAATGAGACAGAAACGGGAAGAAATAATTGGCCATGAGCTGTGAAAAGGTCTCCGGACAAAAGGATCTGTAAAAGTTCAAAGGCCTTTAGTTACCAATCAATTTGGCACGTTTAAAGGTAAAATTCCTGCTTCTGGTAAACTTCTATTTATAGGATACAGGAAGGGGTAGGCAAGTCGGGAGTTTTGACAGCTAAGCAAGAGAAGATGTGAGTTATCCTTGTAGACCAATGTTAGGAATTAAGATTTCGTTTTACATGCAGTTGAAAGCCCCAGAAGGTTTTAATCACAGGAGTATTATGATCTAATTTATGGTTTAAAAGTTATCTTCAATTATGAGCAAAATGGCTTACTAAAGGTAAAAACAGATACAAGGAGAAGATTCAGAAAATTATTATAGTGGGCCATGTAGCATGGAGTAAGATGACAGCAGTGGAGTTGTAGAGAACTCGACAAATCCAGAATATATGTGGGTGGTAGAACTGACTGATGGATTTGATGCAGGGAGTAAAGGGGAAAAAGTGAAACCAAGAAAAGCAGAGGTCTGATTACTTAGTAAGAACTTTGAATTTTATTCCAAGTGACATAAAAATATTTGCAGGGTTTTGAAAATCAATGTGTCTTGAATTCATTTTAAGGATGTTTCTAACAAATACAGAGATTCTGTATATGCAATGCGGGGTGCGAGATAGCATGGGATCAACTGCAGCAGTAAAAATAGAGTAAAATCATTTTAATGGATCACATTAGGAGGCAGAGGAATGAGCTATCAAGAGAGACCAGATGTGCAATCTGTGCAGTGACACAGGGCCGTGAGCTCAGGAGGGCTCTGGATATGGTTTAATGTTCTACTGTCATTGTCTTGAAATTCTTAATAATTTTTTAACAAGGGGCCCTGCATTTTCATTTTGCACTACATCCTGCAAATTATGTAGTTGGTTCTGATAGTCACATTCAAGAATAGAAAGTGATATTGGGGATGAGTTAACAGTAGCTAAAACGATGGCTTTTTCAGGCAAGATTTTATGACTTAGATTCAGTATACCCTGGGTCACCAGAAGAGTTAAGATTTATATTTTCACCTTCCAAGTCTTTATCCAATGCACTTTTTCACAAAACTAATTTCTTCCTATTGGCTCAACCAAATCTGTTGATGGTTTCTAAATGATATTGTAATTGATCTCTTATACGTATTTGGAAAAAATTTCTGATAACAAAGGAGAAAGTTAGTAGAACTCCTAATCCAAAGTTGTTAATATTATTAAAGTCAGACATCCCTGTTTTTGTGATGTTTTCTGTTATACCAAGTACAGATACATATATTAATATATTCCACTATAATTTTTATTTTATCAGTTTTGCTGAAGTTTTATTTCCTTTGCAAGCATTCATTCTAAGATACTGACTTATAAAAATTCATTTGTGGTCTTCCCTAACTTAGATTATACTTTTGACCCTTGTCAAAGTATTGTCAAAGACAATGATCCATCCTATCTGATAACTGCTTTTAGCCTTGAATTCCACTTTTCTTGGTATTAATATTCCTATTCTACAGTAATATTATTTTTGGCATTTCTTTGTCTTATCTATAGTTCTTTATCTTTTTGTTTTTGATGTTTCTGTGGAATTTTGTTTTTGGTATATCTCTTGTAAAAGGCATATTGTTGAATTCTCTTTTGTATATTCTTTCATCCATTCACTCTTACTATGACAGATTTCATTTAGACTTTTCTAATTTTACTTACCATGTGTTTCCCCTTGTTTTCTTCTTGTTTCCTTCCTTCTGTCTTCTGCCATATTAACCAAATTTTCTCAACACTTTTACTCTCCAGAGTAACATCCCCCCTGGTTCATCTAGTTAGCATCTGCTTATCTTTCAGATCTCAACACAAAGTGTCTTAAAGTACTCCACATAACAGATACCCTCCTCTCTTATCTCTTCTTATAACACCTCATATTCTTTAAAAAAATAATGTTTATTTATTTTTGAGAGAAAAGAGAGAGAGACAGAGTGCAAGCAGGGGAGGGGCAGCAAGAGAGAGGGAGACACAAATCCAAAGCAGGCTCTAGGCTCTGAGCTGTCAGCACAGAGCCCCATGTGGGGCTCGAACTCAAGAGCTGTGAGATCATGACCTAAGCTGAAATTGGATGCTTACCCAACTAAGTCACCCAGGTGCCCCACACCTCATACTCTTTTTAAAAAGCTCTATTATAATTTACTATTACATATTTGTGTGACTGTAACAGGAGGAATGTATAAAACATACAAGAAAATATTTTAAAATTTTAAGGTAATTTAAAAAAATTTAACTTAAGACTTATAAGTGTAGTTTCATTTATCTTCTGATGAAAGTCTATGTTTTATTTCTTCAAAGTGGAGCAAGAATTTACATACACTAGCCAGGGAATCTGAAAGCAGTATTTGCTTTTTTATTACATTTTCCCAATCCCTTAGAGTTGTCCCTTAGACACCTCTGATTGCTTCAATGAAAGCAATCACTGAATTGCTTTCAGTGATTTTCCCTTACCACATTTCTGAAATCATTCAAGTTAATTTTCATAGAAGAAACAACTCTCAGGGGTGTCTGGGTAGCTCAGTCGGTTAAGCATCCGACTCTTGGTTTTAGCTCAGGTCATGAACTCTCCATTTCATGAGTTCAAGCCCTGTGTGTGGGGCTCTGCACTAGCAATGCAGAGCCTCCTTAGAATTCTCCCTCTCTCCCTCTCTCAATGCCTCTCCCTTATTCATTCTGTCTCTGTTTCTCTCAAAATAAATAAACTTTTTATAAAATTTTAAAAAGAAAAAATAGAATAAACAGCTCTCAGAGTTTATCTAACATTTAATTAAATTGCACCATTACAAAACAAGCACAAGGTAGAAACAAGTTTGAGAACAAACTCAACAGACTCTAGTTAAGCATAAAATCCAACTGGTTGAAGAAGAAATTCTTAGCGTATACTGAAAAGTAGCTACTGCAACTATTTGGAATGCTATGGACACCATCTAGTTAGGGTCACAAAGAGAAGAGACCTTTGTTTTTTGTTTTTTAATCTTGCTAATTACTTAAATTCAGAAAAGTTAGGAGAGCTAGACTAGTAATTGAGTCAAATCAGGAAGCATGCTGTTTTGCTCACAAATATACTGCCAGCACCTGCATTGGTATCAACAACATAGATGCTTCATAAATATCTGTTTAGTGAATGACAAGTTTTCTTCTTCCTATTTTATCCTAAAAGATCCACGAGTTTTTTAAATGATTTAAAATTTTATGCGATCCCAAGCATTGAAACCACAGAGACTATCATATCTTATTTTCAAAAGATTGCTATTAACATTTGAACATTTTCATATACATATATTTTCTCCTATGAGTATCTTTATGTTAATTTTTAAAGTATCTCAGTGTTTATTTCAGATTTAAAATATGAGGATACAGAACTCAAGGTCTGACATCAGCCAATTTTCTTATGTATTCAAACATCTCCTCTATGTAAACAGGTTGCCCAACCTGAAATGTGACTGGCCCCAGATGACATTATTTCCAGTGCAGGCTTTCCTCCATTCAACACACCGCACATGTCCAGCTTAAAGGTGAAGTGCACATACCTCATTCCCCATTTCACTCCCACACTCTTTTCCCCCTGCCCCTTAGTTCCTAGATATCTTACACCCCAAATACTCTTTTTACCATCTCACAGAAATTACATTCCCAATAAAATCTCTATTACAAACAGCCACTGTAAAATGTCACTCTCCACCACTCCAGGACACTAACTCTTAGGGCCTCACTCCAATATTCTTTTGTCTGCAATCCACTGATGTTTATGAATTTTCCTCATCCGTTACCTCTTCATGACTTCACTTTCCTCCTTACCTAATTTACTGTACATTCTCCATAGTTGGTAGGCATACTTGTCAACATGTTTCGATCCTTTCACTTCCCCCACCATGAACTTTTTTGTCAAACTATCAAAACTAGTGACTGATACTAATACCCAACCAGCTGAACACTGCTACAGAAAATAATGAATCCCTAGTGACTGAATTCACTTTACACTTGTGCTCACAAATTTCAAGTGGGTACTTAATCCAGAAAATCATAGTGCATTCTATTACTTACTATTTACTATGCCACCCTAAAACTTCTCTGATATGTCCAGTATTTTCCCCTAAATCATACTCTCAATTACTGATAATGCCTGATAAGAAACTGTTTTAGTTTCCTATTATAAATATGTACCCATTTCTTTCCACAAATGCTCTGCATTTTCAGACTAAAGCTAGTTAACTATTCATGCTCCTTAAGTAAGTTCAATTTGTCCCTTGGTAATCTAGTTTCTATCTCTTTTTACTCACCCTTTGAATTCATTCCTGAAATTATCCCCTTTTGCTCTAACATCGTCAATCTCCCTCTTTCTATCATTTTATTCCATCCAGCCACAAACATGTACTGTAATTTATATAAAATAAACACCTCCCTTACCCTTATGACCAACATCTGTAACACCATCCTTTTCCAGCTTCTTACACTAAAGCTTCCACCCCTTCATTCTTGAAAAGGTTCTTATCAAGGTCACCAGTGACCTCCATCTCTCAGATCCATGGGATATATACTGACTTTATCTTATTCTCCTTTTTTAGTATTTATCACAGTTATTTAAACCCTCCTACTGATACTACTTCCTTCTCCAATTTTCTGTAACACCATCATTTATTTCCTCTCATCATTCCCCATGGCACTCTCCTGTGCTGAGTCTTCATTCTCTGAAAAACTCTACTGTCTCCCTCGCCACCCCTCCCACCCTCCCAACCCTCCCACCTCTGCACTGGACATTTTGGCAAGATTTCTTCGCTATTCTCTTGATGACTTCTTTTTGTCCTGTGGTTTTTAAATACTATCTATATGCTAATTAATTTTTAAAATTATATCTTCAACTTAACTCATTCCCTGGAGTTGGAGATTTCAATATTTCAATATCCAACTGTCTAATGCTATATTAAACTTAAAGCTATATGAGTGCACTTTACTCCCTACTCTCTCACCACAACCACAAAATCTGTTTCCCTTCAGAATTTTATTTTATTTTTTATCTCAGTAAGTGAAGTTGGCTAGGCTAAAATCCACTCTTGATTTTTTTTTCTTTCCCCATTACCCCCCACCTCTCAACAGACAATCTAAAAACTCATCAAGTTCTGTTACATCTCAGCACATAATCCACCTCTCTACATCTCTAATCGAATCACCTTCCTTCTCAGCTGGACTGCATACAGCAAGAGCTTCCACGGCAACCTCCCTGCCTTGATTCATTTTCCATACAGAAGCCAGAATTATATTTTAAAAGATAAATCATATACATTATCTTTTCTGCTTAGAAACACTTAAACAGCTTTCCATTAAAAAATTTTTCCTAATGATGGTTCAGATACTATAGGACCCAATGAGCTCTTCCTACTGTCCATTTCCTAACAACCCCATATCACCTTTTATCTTTCTCTTCTACCATCAGTGAACTGAAGCCATCCAAGCTGTTTTTGTCTCTCCACAAAACCTATTTCATTCCTGAATTAATGCCTTGACCTTTTGGTTCCTCTGTCTAGAACAGTCGCCCCAAATATCATCACCTGGCACCTTCTTCTCTTCATGCATCAGCACAAAGGTCACTTTCGAAGAGATGCAGTCCCAGATGACCCTGCATTCCTGACACAGTTTTATTTCAGAGATCACTCTGGCTGCAGGGCATACGTGGATTTAGAGAAAGGAAGTTGGGATAGAATCAGGGAACCCACCTGGATGATGGTTAAAATTATCCTGGTGAGAGAAATGCCAAATCTGCCTCATAAGTAGCACTGGTTTGATCTTTAGATTGATTCTCTTCTTCAAACCTAGTCCTTACATATATCCAATATTTTCCACCCCTACATAGTGCAGATAGTCAATAATTCTTCTCCAGTTTTGGGATTTGAGATGGGATCTATCAGAGATCGTGCAGATCTCTGTTCAAATATTTCTGGACCAAAGGAATAAAGGGGAAGTTTTAAGTTGCTCTATTTTCAGTTGCCAGCATGGAGTAGCAAGGGAGCTATAGCCAGAAAGAGCAGAGACATAGTGCTTCACCTTTCTGCCAAATTGTTTCTCTTTGTATTTCTCAGAGCAGCAGGCATTAGCTGGGTCAGTGGCACTCTTTAGAGCTGGCACCACTCCTTTCATTTGGAGCCAGCTGTAGTACTGCCCTGCTTTCCTTAAAAAGCCATACATGCCAAATGTAACCTAGGAGGCAGCACCACTGCAGGGCTGTCCTATGGAATGGACTCATTATTTGGTAGAAATCTGGGGGAATAATGAGATCAATTTGTACTTCCCATCAACTGCCCAAAGGCTATTCTTGGCTCCAGCTTCTACCGCTGCAAATGAAAGAAGGTTAGTGGGATTTCATGTGCAGCTCCCACCCTTTCTATCCAGGTGGGCTTCTCCATCCCTGCAGAGACTCACCGAATGGCCAGTGACTGGACTGTCTGTCCTATTATAATGTTCACTGCTATAATTTATTTTATAGAAATTCTTCAATATTTCCCACATTTGAGTGGCTTCTTACATTTCAATGTTGATGGGAATTTTCTCTTTCATTGCCATATTTTGTCATTTCAGTGGAAATTCAAAAATGAGTGAAGTTTAAGTCTATGAGCTCTGATTTTTATCATAAACATATATTGATCTGACCAATAACTTTGTAATACTGTATCCATGGGCTCATGACACCATGCCCTTTGGTTCTTTTTCTATTCTGGTATTACATCATCTATGTATTTTTTTTTAAGTTTATAATGCAAACTATCCAGATTTTTAAAAATCTGGATTACATCACAACCTGTTACTTATATTTGTTCAAAAAGTTCAGCTATATTCTTCTTATCTAAAATAACAGTAAATAACTAGTATGATAAACTCTCCATTCCACAAAATGCGTGAAGGAACTATGGTTTACCTCTTACAAAAAGTAACTTCACCTTCACCTTATTTCTGGAAGAGGCGTGCTGGGTTTTAACTTAACTTTTGTTACGTTAATATTAAGCTATATGGATTTCAAGAGAATAAATAAAAGTGAAGCCTATTGGATCTTTTGGATGACACAATTAAGGTGATTATTTCATAGGTAACTAAAACTCAGCATGTTCAAGTTAGGATTTTATATATACGTGTATACACATATATATAACTATTAAGAGAAGGGTCCTCCTATGAAACACATTGTAAAAGCCCTTCTCAATGACATACAAATTCAGTTGTGTTTTTTTTTTTTTTAAATAGGGGTTAGCCTTTGATTATAGCCCTTGTATAGCCCTTGTATAGCCCCTTCTAGAGTATTTCCATAAAATATTAGCCCCTTGCAAAACATCATATTAAGGCATCCATGCCATTTATAAAAACATCTTTTATTAAATATATTTATACCTGACGTAGCTGAAGCTTCAGTGAAATAGATTTCAGGCAAATATATTTTAATAAAACAAGGGACAGAGATATGAATTCTTTTTCTATGACACACTTAAAAAGCTTTACACTCTTAGTGTATGAATTTGTCTTGGTGGAAAAAAAAAAAAGAAAGAAAGAGCTTACCACCAAACTGTGTGGCTCTTGAATAATCATTTGTGCTTAGGGAATCTCAAATGCTCATGAGCTAATCTTGCCTTTTAGAAATGAGTTTCTGCCTTGTATTATGCTTAGATATATAATTCTTATTATTACAATGACCATCTCATCAAGTCCCAATCTATTCTACAATCATGATGAAAAATGATAATCTTCAAATTACATTTCTCTTTCCAACTGAGTGAACTAATTGAAAGAATTCCACATCTGCATTCTCCATGGACACATGGAAGAATGCAAGAAAACATAAGGAGAATTGATGGAATACCTAAATATCTACATAGCTGCTAAACAACATACATACTTTCTCTATGCATTTAATATGATAATTCTCTGATACTCCCCCACCCCATAATCAGGCTAACATAGGCTGCTTCTTAGATCAGAAACAAGTTTTATTTTCTTTCTTAAAAAAATATATTATTAACCAAATTTAGTTCTGTGTAAGAGAAGCATTGTGACTACTGAACTGAAAATGTGCACCTTTGATAGCTGTATGACTTTGGTTAAGTTACTTAACTTCTTTGAGCTTTCTGTTATAAGAGAATAGCCATTACAGCCGCTAGTCTGAAGTTGAGGATGACAAATCTCTTTTGCATATCCATTTGTATCGGGCAAGAAAAAAGTTTCCCCAGGTGGTTTACTTCTTGAGGTCATTTTAGTAAGTCCTGACAATGATAAGAAGCAAATTTAAAATGATGATTTATATAGCTCATTGACCAAAATAATTATTCACACATAATAAGATAATTAATCATGAAAGAATTTTCCTTTTGAAATGATGTAGACACTATCTCAAATGTAGGCTAGTTGGTAAGATAAAAATATTTTAAGTGCTTGATTGGTAGTTAGAGAATGTATTTTGCATTTCTTTTTTTTTTTTAACATTTATTCATTTTTGAAAGACAGAGAGGGACAGAGCACAAATGGGGGAGGGGCAGAGAGAGAGAAGGAGACACAGAATCTGAAGTAGGCTCCAGGCTTTGAGATGTCAGCACAGAGCCCGATGAGGGGCTTGAACTCACAGACTGTGAGGTCATGACCTGAGTCAAAGTCGGCTGCCCAACCGACTTAGCCACCCAGGCACCCCCATTTTGAATTTCTTAAAGAAACTGGTTCTCTGTACCTGAACTGAGAGCGCCAGGAAGGAGCACCACTATAAATGTCCCCAGGAATGTGGCTCTTTTGCCCTCCCCCTTCAGGTTGGGGCAGTAACTTCCAATAAAGCAACTACATCCTAGTAAACTGTTGTGACACTGGGAACTCCAACCGACTTCCCCTATCCTCTACCAAGCCTGACAGACATTCTTAAAAGCAATGTTTGCCCCCATTTAATATTAGAAATGGAATATAAACTAAATTTTAAAGAATTTGAAAATGACCAAGTAATTGAGAAGAAAAAAAAATCTTCAACTCAGAGTCAAGCATTTCTAATTAACCCTTTGGCATACTTCAAAATTTTCTCTTTTTTAAAATGTCAATGTATTTTCGCATACATACACACATGCACACACCAGGTTGTGCAACATTTTCAATTTGTTTCTTACTTAAAAAATATACACTTATTTCATAAAACATGAAAATACATAAAAATAAATTATAAGTCCCCCAGAGGTATCCACTGTTACCATGGACATTATTTTCTGGTTATTGTACACATTCTCAAATGTAGTGAAATTTATACAGACTCAATACTTGCCAGCAAGAACTCTGGTATTTGGAGTTCCTTGGCTCTGCTCATTTGAGTGCTGATTAAATATCTTCTCAGATTTGTCACTGAATGTGCATACCTTCTTACTATCATGGAATTAAGAACTTCTGAGGCCATATGGACTGAAAATGTCAAAATATCCCATTCCCCACTTCTAATTATCTCTATGCAATGAAAAATAAGGATAGTACAAACCTGTAGAACAAGCATAAAGAGTATCATTTTACTAATGAGGACTACTAGCATGATTATTTTGAAGTTAAAAAATATCTGTTTTTTACAATGCATGCATATTATTCTTTCTCTGGGGATCTAACCAACTCCTTCACAGTTGATCAATTCATTCTGAGAATTTGAGATGCTTTTTACTCAGCATCCCCTGCTCTGTGGCTGATTTTGGTCTCTTACCCTGGGAGTACTGAATTATACTGAGCAACCAGTAGAATGATTTTTCAGTCAATTGCCTCAAATGGTTCGCTGAACTGCTATTTCTTTCACCGATGATTTGTTTTGTTTATTTGCCTTTAGTAAAAACTTGCCGGTTGTTTTTATCTTTCTGTAATAACCCTTGAACATTTAAATAAAATGGGATCTTGAATTCACTTCTCTCTGAGAACAAACTGAGAACAACTAAGAACATCTTTTCTCTTTTTCCCTTAGTTATCTACTCACTTAACCAACATCTCAACCGAGATGCCCCACCTACTCTGTTCTCACAATATCCTGTGCATACCTCTACCAAAGCACTTCTTATGCCTTTATAAAGGTCAGTTTGCTTGTGTCTTCCTCCCGGTGCTGGAATAAACCATGATGTGAGCTCTGGAGTATCCACCACTGCATCCCCAGTATACAGCAAAATATGTGACAGAAGTCATTATCAAAACAAAACCTAATCTCTCAAAGCAATGATTATTGTTGCAAAAGGAAAGCAATCAGTCCAGACATTTGGAAAGTCTTCCTTTACCCAGGAATTACTGCAGCGTAGCATTCTTCCATGGTAGAGATTTGAGTAAGCTCAGTGGAGAACAGCAGCAAGGGTTATTTAGAGCCCAGCGTCCTCCTCACACTTCCTGACTCAGCCCTACCCTCACTCCTGACCACTGCCAATCAGTTAATAAAATGCCTGCCTTGACATAAGGAAACCTTACAAGGAAATGTTCTAGCATATGGAAATGCACTACCAGCTCACCAGGAAAAAAATAAAAAAACAAAAACAGGTGGCAGGAAGATCTACCAACAGCTTTCTCTTTGATATTCATGTTGTTGCTGGGTTCACAGATGATGAAACACTCACAAGCAAAAGCTTTTAAATGGAAACAAAGTGGGTCTTGCATCCACCCTAATTAGCAATCAGCATAAGGAAAAATAAAATCACAAATTATCTACCTGTGCAGAAATCATTGCACATATGATTTTGAGAGTAGGACAACACTTCTTGTTTTCAGACAGCCTTCTAGGAGCATTCATACTCATGCATGTGCGTGTTTACATGTGTGTGTGTGTGTGTGTGTGTGTGTGTGTGTGTGTGTGTTGGGGTTGAGAAGCAAGGGCAATCTAATTTAACAGGGGAGAATCTAAGCAAATATTATGAAAATCTAAAAGAAGAAATGACTATGGAATCAGAGAGGAAAATTATTTTGATTGTTAATGCTGGATTTAATTATTATTTGATTATATCATCTTAGTGAATAAAAAAAAATTTCTTCTAGATGAAGGCATTTTCATGAATAACCTGCACATTGTAAATCTCAAATAGTAGTACAACTACTCTCTTTAAACAATAAATCAAATGGCCATAATTACTAAATTCATAATAGTTTTAGATACCTATTTTGCAACACAATACTAGAAAATGTTTATAGTTTCTAAGTATATATTTATGACTGTAATTATCCTCCAAGAAAATCCACCCCAAGAATAGCAGCTATATTTTGTATGAATGAAAGGTCATTACATATTTTACAGTTCTGACATGATTCTAAGATTATATTTTTCTCTCTCACAGACCTTATCTTCCTCCTAGTCAAATACATTTTTTTTACAAGCAGAATAATGGTGATGAAGTAAATGTACATATTTTATCATAATTGCACTGCAGCACCATCTCTAGAGATGTATTTTGTATAATAGTGTGGCCAGTGATTGCACATCTCCCATCTCCTCTGGAAACCACATGATTGGTAGCTCTACAGTACACAATGTTAGGAAACATTACCATTGTACCATTTTAATTATTCTCTGAGTGAATCAATGAGTTGATGAGTTCAGAGTTACACAATAAATGCTGCAGGTAATGGGAATGCTTCTTAGGGAAGATGGGATTTGAGCTGAGCTTGACGGATTGTATAGTAGTAGAGATGGATTCTTGTTTGGCAGAAAACAGCCTGGATGAAGGCTAGCACAAGACACAGCAAGTAAAGACAGCATATAGGTCGATGTGGCTAATGCCTGGGGCGAGACTAGGAAAATATCAGAAAGACCTACATGTGCCACAGTAATGTGATCATGGGAAAGAAGTTTAAGACAACAGTGCAATCATTTCTATAGTTTTAAATAAACAAGAACTCATAATTCATCTAACAGAACTGTAATGTGAGCCATATGTATAATTTTTTTTAATTTTTTTTAACGTTTATTTATTTTTGAGACAGAGAGAGACAGAGCATGAACGGGGGAGGGTCAGAGAGAGGGAGACACAGAATCTGAAACAGGCTCCAGGCTCTGAGCTGTCAGCACAGAGCCCGACGCGGGGCTCGAACTCACCGACCGTGAGATCATGACCTGAGCCGAAGTCTGACGCTTAACTGACCAAGCCACCCAGGCGCCCCTGTATAATTTTTTTTTTAATTTAAAATAGCCACAATAAAAAATGTTTGAAGGCAAAATTGATTTAATAATATGTATTGTTTAACCCAATATACCCAATATATCACAATTTAAGCATGTAATCAACATAAAAATTATTAGTGAGCTATGTTACTTTTGTTGTTGATGTTTTTGCTTCTGGTTTTTTGTTTGTTTTTTTGTTTTTTAATGAGTCTTCAAAATTCATTGTATATTTTGCATTTTTAGCACGTTTCAACTTGGGCCATGCCCATTTCAAGGGCTCAAGAGTCACTTGTATTGTACAAGGCAGCTCTCAGGTATGAATTAGTCTTAGGCACATTAGTTCTTCAGAACCCTTATTGGTATGGCCTGATATCATGGTAATATATTAATTTCCCATTCTTTGGGATGATTGATTCTCAAAAGATGGCCAATGGACCACCTTCATCAGATATTTATTAAAATAGTTGTCCACCAAGGTTTATTAAATTAAAACCTGTGGGTTGGGCAAAAAGAATCAGGATTTTTTAGAAACCTAGCCAAGTATTTCTTATGTAGATTAATATCTGAAAATATGACCTTTAAAACCTACTTTCCTGATAAATGACACAAGGAGAGATACTACATGAAATCATTAATATTTAAGATCCAAACCAATTCTACTCATCTTTACCATGAGAGGAAGCATAGTAGAGAAAATAAAATTATGAAATACATAGTTATCATATTCTCAGAAGCTCAAATCCTTAATTTTTGATCATAGAATTTATCAATGCCCACACTTTCTGCTACCACTAGTATATGATCTTCATGATGTTTGGGACTGATGTACAGTATCTGTATAATATACAGTTTTTATTTTTTAAAATAGTAGCTAGCAAAATAGTAGCTGTTCAGCAGATATTTGATCAATGAATGAATGAAATATTTACTTCTTTTAACGAGTTACTTAATGTGAACTAAAAGTTTGTCCATCCAGAGGTGCCAGGGTGGCTCAGTCAATTGGGCTAACAACTCTTCAGGTCATGATGTCATGGTTGTGAGATGGAGCCCAGCATTGGGTTCTGTGCTGAGCATGGAGCCTGCTTTAGATTCTCTCTCTCTGCACCTCCACCACTCTTTCTCTCTCTCTCTCAATAAATAATACATAATAAATAAATAAATAAATAAATAAATAAATAAATAGCTTGTTCATCCTGAAATGGAAGCTAGTTATGTATCTTGAAGGATTTCATGAAATGAAAATTGACAATACACACACACACACACACACACACACACACACACACACACACTTCTTCATTTAACATAACTTTTCCCCAATGTTTGGTTATTTTTCCTGAGCAGGGGAAGAGTGAATTCATAAAATTGCAGTTGTTAATAACTTGTATTCCCTCCCTCAAGGACATTTGCATTTTAAAAGCAAATGTCTGAAGAGATCCTCTTCAGTCCATAAGGAGTTGCTCTAATAGTTGTTATTCTGTCTTGTGACCATAGTGGGGGACAAGGGAGATGATCTATAAATGTATCATAGAGGGAGGCATCTAAGATTCTCCCCTGCCCCTTAAACCTGGTTCAACCCAATGATTATAAAATGGAAAACACATCTGTTTCTGCCAGAGATTTTACCTACTGGTTGTCCCACAAAGCACTTTCTTTTAGAATACAACTGTTCCAATATTGTGATTTCTGTTTGGATTTATTGTTTTTAGCAAAATTTCTCTGGTTTTCACAGATATTGTGTTCCTGGTCTCTGCTCTGATTAGACTAGTATAACAGAACAATACATAGGTGCAGCTGGTACCTGAGGTAATGATAAAAACAGCAAGCTTCTCAAACGCAATATAGACTATTTTTCCTTTGTGCCTCTATTTTGCTTAGTGATTATGATCCATTCGCAGAACATAAAACTTGTCTATCTCAGGCCCTAAACAACCATGACTTTTTTTATGTAAGGAGGAGATCTTTGTTTTAGAGAAAAACAACAAGACCTTAACTATGGGATACATTTCTTAGAAACAATAGAATTAAATTCAGATCAGCTCTCCACAGAGTTACAATTCTGAACAGAGCTTATCAGAAAGGGGCATATGGGGACAGTAAAGGCTTGTGAATTTAATTGGATAGAAGTGAAAAGAACCCTGCTTCTGCAGAATTCTGATTTTTAAAAGACCCCAAATTAATTACTTCAGAGGAGCCGGAATTAAATTGGTCTTGGTTACCACTGAGCAGGAAAAAAAATAATAATGAGAATATCTGGCAGATAAGTTAAAGTATTTTGAGTTTTATAACCTCAAAGGTGAGGTTAATGGTCTAGGAGAGATGCCTTAATGCAAGGAAGTGAAGTCTGCTGATGGAATGTACTAGAGTCACTAATGAAACAATCCAATCTATCAACTATTTCAGGTTCTAAAGCGTCTCTTCATTTTATATTATTATTAACAGTTAAATGATAATATTATGCTTCTTAATCACTGTTTCTCTTTGTTAATAATCAACAAAATCAGATCTCGAAGGCACCAACACAACCTAGTGCCTTTTCCAATCTTTTGTTTCTGGAGAAACCTGTCTCCAATATAATATTTGATTCTGTGATCAAAGCTTCCAAACTATAGCAACTTTCACTTTCTGTATGTTAATTTATTATCACAACTAAAATTAAGCATCACATTTTACATGGTGACATTTTTGTATAGCTGTTTTACTTTTTGTTGTTCTGGGGTTTTTGGCTGGTGGTTTGGGGGAGGAGAGGATAAGGAGAGAAAGAGGGGTTTGTATGGCTGAAAGATGTATCTTACAGGCATCTCTGAGCTCTGAGTTTTTTATAGGATCTGGTTGTCAGCACATTAAGTTTCTCTGTTTATTCATGTATCCTCAGTTTTGAATGGCCATCCTGACATATAATAGCAAGACTCTGCCCTCTCTGCAGACACTTCCAGCATGATTTCTCCATCTTGCAGGCATCTAAGAAAGACAAAAGCCATACTCCTGCTGCTCTAGATTCTTATCCACCAGAGACTGTACTTATGAGCACCTAGTCATTTTACACATCCCTATGCAGAGTCTCAGTGCCTGGATACAATTCCACTTCAGACGGCCTAAGAATGGATATGCACTCATTTATACATTCATGATTGCATGTGCATATGTATAGGCTTGTACACTTGCATTCTTAACCAACAACATACAGAGGGAACCTTTTGAACATATTCTAAGAATGATACATGTCAAAGAAATTAGGCCCAAGCACAGTAATTTGGTTATTAGTTATTCTGAGATTGAGTTTATAAATAATGTAACAGTGATTTTAGACACAATTTAAATTGGCATTTTATTCTGAAAACCACACATTTCTAAGAAAAAAAAGTAATAAAGTGATTTTAAGTTTGGATAGTAGGAAAAATGACAAGACCTTTAGAAAAGAAACACATTTTTGTGCTATAAAATCAATGGGTGTCAACCCTGAAAAAATATTTTGAATAAATGTCAGAGGTTATTTATTGATTTGTCTTTTTTTTCCCACTACTGTTTACTTTTGAGTTGCAATCAGCAGCTCTCATATAGTCTCTATGTCAGCCAAGTGATTAAAAAAAAGTAATGTCATATGGTTTCTGTTTATTTATTCTTGTGTTTTGCTTTTATTTCATTAATTTTTCTTTTTTTTCTTCAACATGTCTATGAAATTATAAATATCCATCATGAGTTATCTTGCCAACAACTCAAATATTTGTTCTATACCCATCCTCTGCTTTCTCTCCAGAGAATAAAACCCAAAATCAGAGAGTATCAAGGAAAAAAATTTTTTATCAAAACCACATTAATTTGGCTATCACTGACTTTTTCAATTCTTCTATTTGTGTCCTCATCTGACAAGTATTTAACTCTTACTATGAGTACAGTACTATGCTATGCTCTTGGGAAGCATATGAACTAAGAATCATTATTTATTGAGGATGCAAAAATACTTCATACACATTCCTTATCCACAGGAAGCCCACAATCAGGCAAACTATTCATTCTGTTACAATATGCTATAAGATCGAGGCATGTTTAAAATATTTTTGGAGTAATCTGTATTTATTCTTTAAATATAAAAAAAACCTGTTCAGTCCTCCCCGGCCTTAGAGTCTACGGCAAAGACAGACACATCAAAGGGGATTGCCAGGTAGTGTGGTGAGTGCCAGAACAGGGCTCCTGCAGAAAGCTCTGGGAATATCATCTGCACTCTTTACCCAGATATGGGGACATAAATTTTGACTGGAGGAGTCTGGTAGTCTTTACACACTCCCTGGCTCTCTTCCTGCTCTCCTCCTGGTCCTGTGTTCCCATGCATCTCTACACATGCATCCTCCCATGATGTGATGGCTACAACCACACAGGCCTTACCCCTAAGATCCAAATCGATCCTCGCCCTTCTCTCATGGGAACAGCATAAGAGCCCTACTATCTGTCACTGAGGACACAACTGAAATATCTGTTAAATGGGCCCACCCTGATTTGTAATCCTTTAAGAAGTACTAAGTATGTTGCCTCGTTTTGCCACATTTGTGCTGAAATTGAAAAGTAATGCAGACCTTCACTCAGGAGGGTCGGATCATGCCCTGTGGGTACAGATGTTACCGTGCTTCTAGAACACAGAAACAGTCCTTTCATGTCCAATGTCAGCTGCTATCTTAATAGGAAGGACAGAAACTGGAGCAAGGAGAAAATAAGAGGGAACGAGGTTAGCTTGACTCTCACCTAAGCATTTACGTTTGAGGAAAGTAGTTAGACTGCAGTGGTGGTCTGTGAAATCTGCAGAATCGGCCTGGGCAGAGGAAACAGCAAGGGTTTGCCTCTGAAAGCAGGGGCAGCAGGGAAACCGCAGCCCACACAGAAGCATCTTTATTTCACAGAAGGCCACTAATAAACTACTCAAACAGAAGCCTGTTTGATGGAGAGAGAGAGAATGTGTCAGGGGGCAGGAAAAAAATCCTACAAAGAATTCAAACTGAATTTTAGTAATAGAGAGCTAATGTACTGAAAAAAATAAGCTTGCTGCTAACAGTAAAGACACTGCCAAGAAATAGATGGGAATTAGTGCCAGGTTAACACATAAATCAAAATTTTGCAATTATGCAAATGAGAAAGCCAGAGACTTTATTTCATTTCCATCTGATTCCAGAATAAAGACCCTAATTTTGATGAATATATAAAAAGATTTTAAGAAAGTGAGATGATGAATTATAGCAAACTAAAGATATGAATCTCACTCTGGAAAAGGAAGATGATTAAAATTTTTTATGTATGTATATCACATATATTTAAAACATACATATGAATGCATATATTGCTATAAATATATTGAGTATTCTAACTTATACACATTCAAGGACTTTTTCTTTTTCTATAGCACTTTATATGCTTTCTGACATTTTCACCCAGCTCTTAACGGTGAATAAGGCTGCTATAATTATCTCCATTTCAAAGTGATGATTAGTTTAATGCCATAATGAGTAAAGTTTTCTTATTTATAACAGTACAGTGAATCACAGTAAACTTACATTCCTGGAAATGTAAGATTCCACAGTGTTTTAGAGGCTGGAGTGGGTCAGCTAAGAAGTGAGTCACTCAGGATCAATTTGTATGATCTCTATTAGGCAGGCTTCTTTAGGAGCAACAGAACTGCTATGAAAAGCACAGACATATGTTTAGGCATAGGGAAACACATTTTAAAATACATAGCACTAGGCAACCAAGTTGTATGTGCCATTCATGATCACATATCATATAGCAAGGTAGAATATTTCATTCCAAGTAGTCCAATTATTCCCTTAAGAACTAAGGATTAAGAGCCATTTATCTTGGTTTTTGGCATATGGACAAGCAGATGGATGGACGTAAGAATTTTGGAAGGCACACCAAGTTGATGCCAAATATATTGAAAATTACATAAAACACAGACCAAATGACACAAAGCAAGGGTTTGAAAAGCATGAAATGCTTTTGAAAAGGAAGGCATGATAATGTACTTTCAAAATAACACGCAAAGGCATTTGGTTCCCTCCTCAATGAAGCTCTAAAGAGGAGAAAGGTGAGTGAATTGGACAAGAATCAGGTAGACCCAAGGACTGTCGCATCAGGTAAGGTAAGAATATTTGTGGCATAATCACAACCTTTGGCTGTTGATGATCCATAAAAATGTGCCTCAGGATCACAGGGAGACTCCTGGTCAGAATCAGCAATTCATCTGGTATTTTATGATATGTTCACCTTAAGATTTTGCTTATGCAATTATAGAACAAAAAATTGCACTCTGGTACTGTTAACATAGAACCCAGTATTTCTTTAAATGTACAACTTTTCCTTTCTATTTAGATTATATACACAATGTTACAACAGGATCATATCAGCTGTTTCAGAAATCATGAGAAATGCTGTGGGACTCAATTAGTACCAAAAAAGTAGGCAAAAAACTTATTAAAACAACAATGACCTAGTAATTTAATGAGTAGGACTCAGTCTTAGCACCTCTTTCCTGTATTCTTCTTGCTCACTGGTCCCTTCCAGTCTCTCGGCTTTAAATACCCTCCGTGTGTTTTGGACTCCTGACACACAGCTCTAGTCCAGGCTGTTATCCTAAACTCCAAATTCACACAATAGCTATGGACTTGACATTCCCACTTGCATTTTAAATCTCTGTCTGAAACTTGGCATGTTCAAAACCAGATTCCTGGTTGTCCCTTCCTCACAAGCCACCTTCAAACAGTTTTCCTCCCCTTGTTGAAAGCAATCCCATTCTTCCATTTACTCAGAGACATCATGGAGTTACCATAAACTCCTCTTTTCCTATACCCTATGTGCAACCAGCAAATCTTATCAATTATATTTTCCAAATATATCCAATATCTGGTCACTCCCGACCAGTCCAGTTCAAAGTACCATCATCTCTCAGCCAAACTATTGTAATAAGCCCTGGAATTATAATAATATCCTAAATGGATCTTTGATTCCCTCCCATCTACTCCCCACAAAAGCCAGAATGATCCACTATAAAGTGTATTTATTTATTTTCAGACAGAGAGAGAGAGAGAGAGAGAGAGAGCGAGGGAACATGAGCGGGGTAGGGGCAGAGAGAGAAGGGGATAGAGAGAATCCCAAGCAGGCTCTGCACTATCAGAGAAGAGCCTGATGCAGGGCTTGAACTCATGAACTGCAAGATCACAACCTGAGCCAAAATCAATCGTCAGATGCTTGACTGACTGAGCCACCCAGGTGCCCCGGAATGATCAACTTTAAATACCTCAGATTACATTACTCATCCTCTTAAATACCCCCTGACTTCCCATAGCCCTGTTTCATGCCTCATGCAACCTGTCTCCTTGCAATCTCTCCGACCCCGTCTCCTCCACAGACTGTCCCTCTCTCACTTCAGCTCTCAGGCCTTCTTGCCGATCCTTAAACAAATCAATTATGATACTGCCTCAAGTCATTTGCATCTTGCTGTTCTTTGCCTGGAAGACATTTCTGATACATATGCACCTGGCACCTTCCCTAACTTTAAGATTTTGTTCAAATGATGGCTCATCATAGAGGTCTTTGCTGACTATTTAGACATACAACCCACACTCCCCTCCATCAGCAGCAGAATTCTCTAAACCCTATACCTTGATTTATTTTTCTCCATAATACTTTTTACCACCTGGTATGTCTTAAACACACACACACAGACACACGCACGCATGCACGCACGCACACAAAGTCTGTATTCACAATCTGTATTCACAAATTTGCCCTACCACTAGAATTTATGTGTAATGTCAAACCTAATACTTGCATTGTTTTCAGGGCCAGTCATGGCATGTGCACAGCTGTGAAAAATCTGCCACTGAGGGAGCATGTTCTCATCTGAGGTTGGACTCTGCCTTCTTGTTCTCAGCTATCATACTACAAACAAGTGTCTTTTCTACAGTCTATTTTGTGCCATGTTTTTCGCATTTTTTGTGTGCCTTTTGTTGGTGATTTTTCTGTTTAAAATGGCCCCAAGTGTACTGCTTAAGTACTGTCTAGTGTTCCTAAGTGCAAGAGAGCTATGATGCGCCTTACAGAGAAAATGTGTGTATTATATGAGTTTTGTTCAGGAATGAGTTATAGTGCTGTTGGCGGTGAATTCAATGTCAGTGTATCAACAGCATATATTAAATGAGGTGTTTTTAACCAGAAACACACAGGAAACAAGGTTATGTATTGATCAGCTGGCAGGAACTGTTGTGACCGAGGCTCACAGGAACCCACCCCTAGGAGTGGTGGTTTAGTGTGTGCTAATTCAGAGTTCATGGTGACTTTAGAAAACACGACTGTTGTGAACAATGAGATGTGACTATATTTGTTCTTTTTTTTATTGTCAAATTCTTCCCAAATGTAGAAGATTCCATAAAAGCATGGCCTTGTTTATTTTCCTCACTGACACTATTTCCAGTACTTAACCCTGTGCCTGGAATGTAGCAGGTGCTCAGTAGGAATAATATATCTATATGTCATTTAATATTCCTGAATATTCAGTGTGATAGGGTCTCCTGCACCCGTTCTACATATAAAAAAGCTTATATAACAAGGGTACATAGGTGGCTCCATCGGTTAAGTATCTGACTTCAGCTGAGGTCATGATGTCATGGTTCGTGAGTTCATGCCCTGCGTCGGGCTCTCTGCTAACAGTGAGGAGCCTGCATTAGATTCTCTGTCTCCCTCCTTCTGCTCCTCACCCGCTTACAATGTCTCCCTCTCAAAAATAAATAAACATTAAAAAAAACTGTTATCTCAGTCTCATTTGTAAGTGCAGTTCCATTAAAAACAAAACAAAACAAAACTTAAGAAGTCAATCACTTGCTTAATTTACTCAGTGGTAATTGTTGGTGTCAAGATGTGAAACCAGGAAGAGTATCTGGGTTCCTATCCACCTCAGTATTGTTCAAGATGAAGTTGTGGATACCTATACAGTTGATGAAAGAAATTAAGGAAGGAATAAATGAGTTAATTAAACACCACATGAATTTCCAGAATATCTAACTGAATATATCATCTTTTGGAGACAGTGAAGCCCACAGCCCTTGTTATTAAACTAATTATGATTCGAAGATTTATTACTGTTCCTAAATTTAAAAAGTTAAATAGATAAATGCAGTGACTAAACCAGAAAGAAGTCTAGAGTGGACAACAGATTATTTAAAGTCAGAAAATATGGACTCTATTCCTGGATCAGGCTACTCTCTTCTGAGTGTTAGACACACACACACACACACACACACACACACACACACACACATTCATACACATAGAGTTCATCCTCATTATCAAGTTATTAAGACTTTGAGACTCAGATTTTGAGACTGTTGTATACATATATAAGCATATTTTTCCTCCCCAATTTTTGGCTTAAGGGAGGAATCAAGGTGAATGATGAGTGTAAATTTGAAAATGACTACATGTTATATTATTAAAGTAATGAATAAACATTATGTAATAAACATTAATCACTCTTCTAAGTATTTGAAACAAATATTTATGAAGTAATTCATAAGGAGGTAGTTTTAGAATAAATATGATTATTGTTATAATACCAGAGCTTGTAAAATCAAAGACATAGACACAAATTAATGTCACTCAGACACGAGAGTTTTGCTTTTCCTTCAGGCTAATAGGATTGATTTTATGCACAATGCTCACCTGATAGCTCTATTAGCCTTTTTTTTTCTTTGTAGAAATGAGTGGGTCTGATGTACAAGTAAAATCAAATAAAGAAAGGACCATTGACCCGATTGTAGCCTGACAACTGTGACACAAAACACCTTCCACTCACAGACCTTGAGCTTTGGTTTTCGCCTCATGAGGCCTTCGGAGCTGTCACTTTGACTTAATTGTTTCTTTGGGGAGTAAGAACTGATAGTTGACCATGATTTGTGTTGATTTTCAATAAAGTTACTGCCAGGGGTATTTAAGCCGAAACATCTGCCTGACAGCTTTATTGGCATCAGTGTATGTGACACTAATAAAGAAATGAAAAAGAGATTTTCTTCTATTGTGCATTTTCCCACTTTCTTTGGCAGGTGGAATTCTAAACAATGCAACAGTCAAGCCAAGACTGCTTGTACGTCATTCTTACAAGTAACCATTTATTCAATTAGTCCTGGCAATTTGGAAAGTGTTCACTGTCACTTGTGTTCACTTAGAATGTGAGCCAGGTGGATTTGTCTGCTTTGTCCTTGTTTGTTATCATCTCTCATTGGTATTACACTGAAACACAAACATGACTTTGTGTTATTTCTGGGTCAGTGATGCAGAAAAAAATTCAACCATGGGATTCACATTTAAAATGTTTGTGTGTATGTGTTTTAAATTTCAGAGAAAAAGTATTCAAAAGAAAATTACTTTAAAAATTAACATGTGTGGAGGAATAGGCTAACAGAGGAAGGGAGGGAGAAAACGAAGAAGAGAGAGCAAAGGAAAGAGACAGCATCTGAAAAACAGAGAAGAAAAAGACACTGAATAAATTTTGAGGTATTTGCCTGGGACTTCAGCTATCTGAATAGATTGGTAGGACTTTTTTATAAATTGTCAGTCCAATTTCTTCTTTTGTTGACTTAGCCTTATTTATGGTTTTCTGACAGAGCCAATAGGGGTGGCTACAACAATGGCAGGAAGGATGCAACAGAACCATTATGGTAGCTAGTTTTGGTTTAGACTAAAAAATATCAAAATTAAATCAAGATTATAAAATACTCAAAAGTCAAATAAATGTTACAGGAATTCTAGCACCAAATTATTGAGAGAAAATTATAAACTCCCAGTTTTCCTTTAGTTTTCTTCATTTTGCTTTATAATTGACCCACATTGGCCTATTTAAATCCAGTACGTTTAGGATTAAGGGTCAAAATGAGTTGTTTTCTGCAGATGTGGCAACAATCACCTTTGATTCAACTATGTAATGTGTAACCAACAGCAATTCTTTCAAACTGCAGCACTTAACAATAATAAAGGCACAATAGGACAAATTTTTCAAATAATCAACACCTGCCTTTGTAACAGGAACATCATTAAGGCTTTCACAACAGAGTTGTTGACTGAGAGGCAGCATCACAGCATGTAAACATAAATCTTTGTTCATCCAGCTGATAGCCAAACGTCTATATTCCATTTTGTGAAGTTTAAAGTTGGGCAAAGGGAAGGTTCAGTATGTTGCAAGCAAGTGATTGTGTGAAACACAGACATATGGACATCAAGAAAGATTTGCGACCAAGAGAAAAGATGCACTTTGATGGGAAAACATTTTCTTCTAAATATGTAATAGGAGGGAAAGTTGTTCTTTCCCTAATACCACCAACTGTGTGTTATGGAGGAAACAACTCCAATTCACGCCTACAAAGGAGCACAGGTGGTGTTGCTTTTACAACTCAGTTCATTCATAAGAATCGATTTAGCTTACTTTGTGGGACACATTAATCATATTAGAAAAAAATTTAAACCTTCAACATCATACAGATAGCTTGCATCATTTTAATAGCCAGTTGCATATTATCGCCACTATCACAGGTTACTACCATGATGGGGAATGCTCAAACTGTTTTTCAAAAAGGTATCATTTGTTTTGAAGGGACACATAGTATTTACGAAATATACAGTAACCTTATATAGAATTTGTTTCCCTTTCTGTAGAATTTTTTCTGCATACATGGCCAATATAAATGAATGTCTATTTCTTTAGGCCAATTTCTCAGATATGTATTTTTTTAGATTATATGATGTGCATGTTTTAATTTCATACATATTTCTCAATTGTCTTCTAGAAAAGTTTACCCATTCTCCAACACTAGAGTTAATAATTTTTAAAATATTTACTAATCTGAGAAGAAAAAAGGTAATTTTTAGGGTAATTTGCATGTTTTTTATTTATATGTGAAGTTGACGTTTCTTCAGAATTGGCACTTTATATTTCTTTTTCAGATTACCTTTCATATTTTTTTGCCTTTTTCAATTCAAATTATATGACATTTTGTTTTTGATTGCTTTGCTTGAAGGTCTACTTTTCCTATTTAATAAATTATTTTTTCCCACCATAGCATCCTGCACATTATCTCTTTTCTCGATTATAATTTTTTATCACACACACAAAATAAACTTTTATATTTCCCCATTAATACTGACCTTTTATTTTCTTTATATTTATTAATTTTTAAAGATTTATTTATTTTTGAAAGAGAGAGAGAGAGAGCACGAGCAAGGGAAGGGCACAAAGAGAGAAAGAGAGACACAGAATCCCAAGCAGGCTCCAGGCTCTGAGCTGTCAGCGCCCAACACGGGGCTCAAACCCAGAAACTGTGAGAGCATGACCTGAGCTGAAGTCGGAAACTCAACCGAGCCACTCAGGTGCCCAAATACTGACCTTTTCTAACACAGACACAACGGAAAATGTAATAAAATATATGAGGTCTTTTTTCAGGGAAAAAATTTCAATGGAAACTTTCCTCAGGGGAAAAATAGTGCCAAGAACACTTTGCTTATAGATGTAAAAAGAAGTCTCATAAACTACCTAAATTCATTCATGGGGTCTGTATGCAAAAGAAGAATTCCCATCCTTCTTGTCGTTTCCTCTGTGCCAAATCCCCAAACCCTTCTCCCAGTTGGCTTATATAAACATACACCTTTATATTCTCTGGTTCTTAAATCATTTCGTTTGTTTCCATATGTTCATTTATTAAGAATATGATTACTATTGCTACATGATGAGAATAAATTACCTCTTTCCTTCTAAAGTAGTTATCCCAGCTCCATTAAGCTAATATTCTATTTTCTGACTGAGAAGAAACACTTGATGAATGTGTGAGATGCACAAATGTATTACCTTTGATATAAGTTAATTTTCCCACTTGTGGGGGAACAAAACTATAATATGTCTAAGTCCCTGATATCAAACTTGTAGAAAGATAAATAAGATGATCATGAAATGGGGTGATGTAATAAAGAGGATTTATTTCGGAACTATGTACTGAAATATTTACAATACAAAGGATGCACCTTTCTTATGTGCTCATAGAATATTTACAGAGCATGATCATATTATTTTTTTTAAATGTTTATTTATTTATTTATTTTTAATTTTTTTTAACATTTATTCATTTTTGAAAGGCACAGAGAGACACAGTACGAATGGGGGAGGGGCAGAGAGAGAGGGAGACACAGAAACAGAAGCAGGCTCCAGGCTCTGAGCTATCAGCACAGAGCGCGATGCGGGGCTTGAACTCATGGACTGCGAGATCATGACCTGAGCTGAAATCAGCCACTTAACCAACTGAGCCACCCAGGCACCCCTATTTATTTATTTTTGAACGAGAAAGAAAGAGAGAATGAACAGGGGAGGGGCAGAGAGAGAGGGAGAGAGAATACCAAGCAGACTCAGTGCTCCATGTGGAGCCTGATGCAGGGCTCGATCCCGTAACTAGGAGATCATGACCTGAGCTGAAATCAAAAGTCAGATGCTCAACCGACTGAGCCACCCAAGCACACCCAAACATGATCATATTCTAAATGAAAATTAAATAACAAAACTGAAATCTCAAAGTATCCAATATTCAGAACTCAAAAAATTCAAAATTATATATAATTACCTGAGCATAATGCAACAAAAGTCACAAATTAGCTTCAAGAATTAAAAAAAAATTAAAAATTTAAAAGTAAGCAGAAAATATTATTTTTAATAACTCTTACATCAAAAAAAAAAAAAAAAGGAGGTGCCTGGGGGCTCAGTTAATGTGTCTGACTTTGGCTCAGGTCATGATCTCGCAGTTTGTGGGTTTCAGACCCACATGGGGTTCTGTGATAACAGCTCAGAGCCTGGAGCCTGCTTCAGATTCTGTGTCTCCCTCTTTTTCTGCCTCTCCCCTGCTTGCTCTCTCT
Organism: Panthera uncia; assembly: GCF_023721935.1. Classification (NCBI taxonomy): domain Eukaryota; kingdom Metazoa; phylum Chordata; class Mammalia; order Carnivora; family Felidae; genus Panthera; species Panthera uncia. The sequence continues at coordinate 90,937,591 of NW_026057578.1, forward strand.
CTCGAAAATAAATAAACATTTTAAAAAAATTGAAGAAAAAAAAGAAAAAAACCCAAAAGTATCATTTAAACAATTTAGAATACAAAAAAAAGTAGAAACTATGAATTGCAGGCTAAGGCTTTAAACAGAGCTAAATTCATTTTGAAAAATATAATGGTAAATAATGTAATCTAAAAACACTGTCACAATAGAATATTAAATGCCATGGAACAATTGTCATGCTAAAGCCAGTTAGAAACATTATTTATAGTAATAGTCCAAACTTTTGAAAATGAATAGTCTAAGTGAAAAATTTACTGTAGTATATTTTGCCATAAAAATAAGCGAATGATGGTTTTCTTTAAGGGGTAAGATTACAGATGCTTCTCTTTGTTTTGCCTTAAGAATATACTATTAATTTGTCTTGCAAAAATGCTACTTTAAAAAGTATAAATAAATGTAGGTGTGTGTGGAAGAATTAATAATAATTAATTCTGAAGTGATGGGTGTGTGTGTGTGTGTGTGTGTGTGTGTGCATGCGTGTCTATGATTTTCAATACATAAATGTGATAAAAGGATGATAAATGTTAACCTCTATAGGGATGGTTTACTGAGCTTTCCAATGTCTCTCCAGAGAAGCAGGTGGGGGGACAGGAGCAAGAGGACAAAGACAGAGAGACAGAGAGGAAGATTGAGTGTAGACCACATTAGCGTAGACTGCATGGTGAGATCATTAGCATTATGTACAACTCAAGAAGAAGATCTGCTGAGGATTCAGAAAAACACTTTCTAAAAAATCAAGAGCTACCATAGAAAATAAAAGTAATATTTAGTGAGATACATCTAAAATATTCTGGGTGAATACTGGATAACACTACCATGGCAAAACAATGAATTTCTGAATAAGGATGTCTCTCATCTTGACTAAAGGAAGTCCTAAGGAGGGAATTTGGTACTGTAATGGCCCTATTCTGCAGAGTTGAACCTCTATGTTAAATTCTTCCATAAGTACCCACGAAAATATTACATTCCCATTATCTTACTTTTTAAAAATTGATTTATTTTGCAATAGATATCTGTGCCATACAGTATTTGAAATGTATTTCTGCTTTCCACACCACATGACACAGATATTGCTAATTCTCTTTTAAGAATGAGGGAATCAGGCTCATAGACATTCAGTATCCTCTTCAAGGTAACCCAGACTCTAAATTGCAAGATGAATTCAGTTAAAATCCGGTGTTGGCAGTCTTAAGAATCACTGTTCTTCCTGCTGTGACTTCCTGTCTCCTAAATATTTGTCTTGTCCTGTATATTCTTTTCTCACATACTATCAAAGTTGATCATGACTTTCATAGAGATATTGGAAACACACAAGTTCAAACTTAGCTCATAGAAGGCCATCTTTATTTTTTTCATTTTTAATACAAGATGTCATTTGAAATAAAAATTTAAGTGAAAATTTATCTTTACATCTACCCAAATGTGGCATACCATTCCAGACAGCTCAGCTTTCAAAATTTCCAGATGAAATGCTACAACTAATATATGTGACTTACTCTTCCATGTGTTTAAATTATTAGGGTTCTTTGGGGTCATTTACAAAGCTTTGGGTATCTAAACATACAGTTTCCATATCAACAGTTACTATTTTAAACTTTTTTTTTGGGGGGGGGGGTTATTCCTTAAGGAAAGAAACTTTGCTTTTGTAAGCACTTAGTTCAGTCCTAGGCAAGTTTCAGACTTGTAACAACAGCCCGTCAATTGAGAGGTGTTTGTCTCTATGCATACACTGGCATATATACAATAATTCCTTTCCTGGAAAACAATCTGGATTTCCAAGATACTCAATTAGAGAAAACAGACTTCTATTTGTTCATGTCATTTCAGAGGCATTTACTTCTAAAGACCTGTAAGTAGTCTCTGATGTGAAGATGATGTCTGCTATAATTGCCACATAAGAGTTCAATTTTTATCTTTTCCAAAAAGGAAAAAAAAAGGGGCTAGTCTTGATCAGTCTCCTTTGGCGAAGTATTTTTATGCAATTCCATATTTATTTTTACATGAGGACTTTTCTGTCTCTTAAGCAATGTAATTTCCTTCTTGACCTTTTCATTAATGTCAATGTCTGCTTTTTTTATATATATGAAAGTGAATGTGAAAATCTTTCAATGGGCTCTCTAACACCCATAATAAAAAAGTATAAGAAGTGACATACTCCAGAAATGAATATTTTTCTGTTAACAACATATATCTGACCAAAAAAAAAAAAAAAAAAAAGATCAAATAGGCAGTACAGTACACTCTGTAAAAGCTCTGGAGGTTTCAAACAGCAAGTACTCAGAGTTTATTGGAGAATGTGCACCTTAGCAGGGTACTAATCTCTGCAGACTTCTAAACAAAGCTAACTGACAGGAGGTGACTTTGACTGTGAAAGTGAACTGACCTACAGACAGTACACTGTGCATTATTTCCTTATAAGTCATCCTGAACCACAGTGGGTCTCAGGGTTAGAGGCGGATTCTTGACATTCCTTCCTGCCATTTCCTGCGCGCGCTCTCTCTCTCTCTCTCTCTCTCTCTCTCTCTCTCGTGTCCCTGGATCCTCAGATCCCTTCCAAATGATTACACACTTCTTCTCACAAAGGCTGTAAGCCACCTAATAATCAAATCATAAAATGCTAGGAAAAGGCTAAGGAACAAAACAAATATATATTTTGAATAATACATATGACACATATTTTCTCATCTAGGATCTCATTTCACCCTTATTCCAAGCTTAATTTGGCATATTATGGTGAGGTCACCAGCATCCAGATGAATAAAATGAACTTCCCAGAGCCAGAGTGCTCAATCAGCACTGGCAATGTTAGAATTTGGAGTAAGGAAGAGATGGGGTCTGCTTCAGCCTAATGTGCTTTTCTTTAAACTACATTGCCTCTGATTATCAACCTCAGCAAATCCTGCCTAATCAGTAAAGTTGATGTTTGTGGATTTTTGCTTTAAAGAGGAAACTATCAAGTATGAGGAGCCACAAATGAGTCGAGAGACTGTGCTCTTGTAAAATATCCCCAGCATTATTGCCTGGTAGCAGATTACTCTCAGATGATTCAGAAGGTGTTCTCTCTTCTTGAGAGATGCTTTGTGATCATTCTTATCCTATTTTCTCCCCAAAATAGTTTATTCATTTAATATCAATATATTAGCAAATGCAGAGAGAGAGAGAGAACAGGCCATGGAAAATTAGCAGCTACCTCACCCAGGGTTAATATCTAGCTACTCACTGGACACTCATTCAATTCACCACTGTGAAGGCAAACAGTCTCAAGAAAATCAATTAATATATCATTTCAATTCCTAGATAGATCATTCTCTTTCTACTTCATATTGCCACTATTAATAAAGCAGGCAAATTAAACACTGACAGCAGCAGGGGGTAAAAGGAAAGTGCAGGCATAAATACTCACAACTTACAAAAAGAATAACCATATGAGCCATTCAGCATCACTCTCCCAACATTCTGATGCTCCAAAGTTGCTATACGTGACTGTTTTAGAAGCGTGTGTGTGTGTGTGTGTGTGTGAGACAGAGAGAGAGAGAGAGAGAGAGAGAGAGAGAGAATGTACAAGTGAGTACCACAGTGACAAAGATAGTAAGACAGAAAGAAAGATTGCAATAGTTCTTTTTCTCTTTTGTTTCTTCACGGTTGAACTCTATAACCAGATGCCAAAGATTCACTTAGCATATCCCAAATGGCCATATCTGAAAAGTCCTTCAATTCATGTAACATTGTTCAGATACAACCTATATGGAAATACAACATTCATCATCCCTCTATTCACTTCCTGCCTAGAAAATCCAATTCTTCCACCAAAAGTATTCATCCATCTCCCACTTACAGACACTTTTCTGAAAGAATCAACATGAATATTAACTATAATTATTGAGAAGCCCTGTTCCAAACTATAGGTATGTTAGCTCATTTAACTCTCTTCACAATTTTGTGAGTCATGGGCATAGTGTTGTTTCCATTTTACATAAGAGAACATTTAGGCTCAAAGAAGTAAAGTAACCCGCCTGGGATCACAAACCTAGGATAAGGCAGAGCTGAGGTTTAAATGCAACAATCTGGTTCCAGAACATGGTTTCTTAACCATGACCATTATCTGGCTTTGGCAAGGCAATCCAATAGTTTCCCCCTCCTGTTTGCACATCACGGACCTAACCAGAATAGAGTAGATTAATTCTGCCTTTGCCTAGGTACACAAATACAAAGGCTTGATAGAATTAAAATCTTGCAAGAATAGTAGTTCCGTAGCTATTGGAGGCTGTTCATCTTCTAGGTTCTAGATAAAGCCAGGGGAAAAAGTCAAGAGCTGAGATTATACCATCCCAGGTCTCCTCATGCACTAAGATGTACCCTGTTTCTCTTTCCATGTTCTTTGCTTTTTAATGTAAGATTATAAAAAAAAAATTTTTTTTGAAAGCATGTGGTATGTGGTATGTGTCTCAGGCATCCCTTGCCAGTTTTCTTTATGGATACATAAAATTTGGAAAATCTCTTTTCAAAAGAGGATATTTATCCAAGGAATGAGGGCAACTGCCCCAGGTGAACTTACTTTAGGAAACTACAGATTAGCCTAAGAAGAGGGGAGAGGTGGGTTTTTTCCCCCTATTTTGGGACCAGTTTTCCTAACAGTCCTGGATTGCTGTAAACTTCTGTTGCAATGTGTATGACCTAACACTAGTGTACAACTCTAATATCTAATCGACTGTTTGAAGATACTGAAAAATGTTCTAAAATTTCAAATCAAATGTGTTATGTTTTTGGGTCAATGGATAGCTACACTTTCCCTGAGTTTGAATTAGTGACTTCAATAAAAAGGAGATAATGGATGGGGGAAGCATGTTATGAATGACCATAAATGATTCTCACTAATTTGAAGTCACTGGTGCTTTTTTCCAGTATGATATGGCAAATCTTTATTCCAACTGTGAGAGGATAAGAGGAACCTCCATTTCTCATTTGAATTCCGCAAGGCATTGGCTAATAAATTGAATGCCCTACATGAGATTTTTGATAATTCAGGAAGTAAATAAAAAAGCAAAGAAAGAAAAAATGAAATGCAAATTACCATAAAAAACAATGAATTTTTGAACACAAAAACATCCATAGAAATATTTTTTAAAAGACACATTAGGACATGTGATTAACTTTCCATTCTACTTGAAGATAATGAAGATAATGAAGATTAAATTTGACACAGATTCCAGAAAGGTCTTGATCCAGAGAGGAAGAGTGATTACATGATAAATTTAAAAGGAGTTTAAAATAATTACATAACATATTGATTTGTACATTTTTAGACATAAGACAACATGGCAATATCCACTTTATCTTACTGTAATTTTAATATAATTTAAAGTGATATGTATCACTTTACAAGTCTGGTTTTAAAATTTTACCCTCTCAGTTGCTTAGAATTTACTTTATTTAATTGACAAACTAATTAGTATTAATTGCCAATAATAAGCCTTGTTTTTCCATTGCCCAAAAATACTTTTCCATCTAATCTATAACTTCAAGTTACTGGGTTTAAATGCCATGAGTTTCCAAGTTATAATGCACATATATTGTCTAACAATTCAGGTACAATAAGTGAGTTCTTCCTCTTAGATGAAAATCTAAAAGACTACTTGGGACATTTTTTTTAATTTATGTGGCAGACAGACGAGTATAGAACAGAGGAGGACAACATCCTGAGAAGAAGACTGCATGGAGTTTCCTCTTAAGGGAAAAGCTCGAGGCAGCAAGAAAATAAAAATGACCTTGAGTGCAGACTGAAATCTGAATGAATGTGGACAAAGAAAACCTTGGGGGATTGGTACGAAAAAACTAATTTCACCTATCTAATGAATTTACTAACACTATTTTGGTTAATGTAACAAGCTGACCATCTAAGTATAGCTGGGAGAGTAAGTATCATTATTAATAGTTGGAATGTATTGATTGTGTATTGTATGTCAAATATTCTTTTTATTTCAATATTTGAAAGTAGGTGGTTTGTTTTTTTTTTTACAACGGTGTTAACTCAGAATGTTAGTCTAAGGCAAATCATGTGTGTCACCGTGTTACCATTAGACCACAGCTTACTGAAGTAAAAGTTCAGCTGCATTTATCTGGCAGGTTTGAGTCTTACTGAAGGGTAAGACTGTGTGTCTAGACACACATAGGTTAAGAAACAAATTGTGTCATTCATGGGCAGGCAGTGGATAATGTTTGAGAAATTAAGTCAGGGCTTTTGGCCACTGGGAAGCCAACCACCTCAATTAGTAATAGGCAATTTCTTAGGCAGTTTATTTGAATTGTTTTTACAGTTCAATGCCAGTATTTCTAATAATTTAAATATATTCTCCTTTTGTTCCTCTAACACATTTAGATGGTCTGCCCCTTTGAGGTGGCTTGTACAATTTAAGGTCCTGAAATCACATTTGCAAGATTAGTTGTCTGTATCTGGAAAGATGTCTCCATCTTCGAGCTAGACATGAGACTACAGAGGGGTGCCTATGGATTCAAGATTAGTCTAGAGTATGAGGACTTTCTTAAAAAACAACTGTATATATATGCATATAAATATAAGTATATAAATATATAAATATATACATGAGAGAGAGAGAAGTGTATGTGTGTGTGTGTGTGTGTGTGTGTGTATGTGTGTGTGTATGAATAGTTTCTTTTTTAAATGTTTTATTATTTATTTTTGAGAGAGAGAGAAACAGAGCATAAGCAGGGGAGGAGCAGAGAGAGGTGGAGACATAGAATCCGAAGCACACTCCCAGCTCTGAGCTGTCAGCACAGAGCCCAATGCGGGCGAACCACGAAATCATGATCTGAGCTGAAGTCGGACGTTTAACCGACTGAGCCACCCAGGTGCCCCGTGTATAGTTTACTTTTTAAATAATCTCTTTCTCTTTCTCAAGGTCAAGAACACTACTGAAAACCAGAGCATTAGTAATTATGATTAAATTTGTTTGGATTTATAAATGTTAGCACATTAAATAGAAACATATGTTTTGGACATCCACAAAATGATTTTGACACTAGTAAATATAACTCTAATTTTGAAATTATTTTTATTTAAGTACAAATGCTTGAAAGTTAACAAATTTTCAGTTTTTTTTCATTATATTGATAAACTCACTTTCCCTTTATTGTTTTTAACAGTTAATAAAGAATAATCTTGCAATCACTGAATTTAATTACTATAACCCAAGCTCATCCAAGCACAAACAGAAGTTAATGACATGTTTATTAACAGAATATCTAGGCATAGAATCTTTGCAGACAGACTAGGAAAACACAGGTTAAAACAAAATGTTCAATGAATCAGGATGCCAATTAGCATTATAATAAATTCCAGAACTGGTTTCTGTTCAATGGGTTATTTGTAATATTTAATACATTCTTCAGACCATCTTTACTTTCACAATTTATTTTTGAGAAACTTCTATGTATCAGACAATTAACTATAAAGACTCATATATAAAAGGTAAATACAATAGGTTTTATCCCAAGGAACTTAAATTCAAATATGGACCACAGTATGTGAACAAAAATATTTTTTAAAGAGTGTCATGTAAAATAAATGAGGAAAAACAGAGAGAACATGCAAACCTTGGGAAAACATAAGGCACCACTAAATTGGAGAATTGAAGAAGAAATTTGAACTGGATATTAAATGAGGGCGATTTCTAGTAGATAAAATAGGGCAAAGTATAGTCTGCATAGACAGCAAATGATGAACAAAGTCCCAGTAAGTGAAGAAAAATGTGATGTTTCTGTATAGTTGTGGACCAATGGGACCTGCTACAAAAAATAAAAATTAAAAAAAAAAGTGTAATGGGGATTAACAGGATTTTAATCCAGAGAGAAGGTTTGAAATCAGATAATAAAGAGATTAGGAATTTAGATGTTTTCTGGAAGGGAAAGGAAATCAAAGAGGTTTTCTAATCAGAAGTGTAACATAAGATTTGTTCTTTAAGAAGACAGCCCTGGAGGCACTCCAAAAATAAATATTGTCGGTTTCATCCATATACTTCCTCAAAGGAGATGGTACATTAAAAAAACAAAAAAACAAAAAACAAATTTAAAACCTCTACCATGTTTTTAGGGTAATAATAAATACTCAGTGATTATTAAACATCTATGCTTCCACAATTAAGTCAGAAGACTATTTTAATTAGCTATTGTTTCACATTGATTAGGATATCCATTTCCTTTCAAATCAATAGAGCAGTTTCATCAGAAATAAACAGATAGCAGCTATTCTCATGGAAGTTGACAATATATTAACTAATGGGTTTTGGAAACAAATTTTAAAAATTGACTATACTATCTTTTCTGTCTGTTCAAAAGAAAAAAAAAGAACGGAAAAGAGGGAAGAGGGAATGTTGCCTTCCATTATGATATATTTGTCTGTTTGGGGGAAAAATAAAACTTTTTTCTCATTCATTCTGTCAATTAGAATTTGTGTATAGAAGTATAATGTACTTACTTTGTGACTACCTTAAGGAAAGGCATGGTATATTATGGATTCCAAGAATGAATCCACTAAAATGCATATTTCTTATGAAAAAAACCCCAATATTATTAAGCAAGTTAAAAACTTTTTTTTTTAATTTTACACATAAGGCCTGATTGATCAGTGGTCTATATGTATACTTTCAAATAAGTCCACTGAAATGAAAAAAATGAATTAATGCACAGATATGCCATTTGGTGTTTCACAAGAATGATAATGTTCATTTCCAGCTCTTGTGATAAACATCTAAAAATGACAGATCTATATTAGGAATGTTCTCCTCTCATGTGAATGAAAGAGCACCATCAGAGATCACATAGTATACAGTAAGAATGCAAAATTAAATAGTCAAAAATTTCTGGTCACTAATTTACAGAATATTAAAAGATCATGTCTTATTTTCAGCTAAATATCAGTTAAATAATGAAAATTTAAAAATTAAATTGAAAGAGCAACATGTTGAAACTTTTATGTTATTTTAAAGTGACATATTTGCAGATCAATCAAGCGAAATAACAAGCTGTTCTTTAGTACAAGTACAAACAAATATGAATTAATTTCCAATATGAAGATCTAATCAATTGCAAAATTTAATAAACTGATGAACATCCTCTTTTCTTATCCATTCAACTTATAATCTTTGCCATGTTTGAACCTGGTGCTAGAATGAGTCTTACACACAGCACTGAACTATTTAGTATGGGGCAAGGGGATTTATTAATCCAAATCTCCTTGTGACCACATAAAATGTTATAAACCATTACCCATCATCTACTATCCTAACAGGTATATATTAGTAATACATACAATGATGATCAAGTGGTCTCTATATATCTTCATTTTGCAATTCTATTCTATGACATTTATGTGTGATCTCCCCAAATTGCCTCTTGCCCAGAAGACTATAATCTGTCTGAACCTATGCAAACATTATCCTTTTGTAGCAGATAGCACATGAGTTATATCCACAGATGGTCGGTCCTTCAGGTTTTCATTTACAGAGAACAGCAATTTACCTACCACGTACTGGTCTTTCTTAGAAGTTGTTTTCAGTATTTGCAGAAGTGGGGACTGACACTCAAATTATCTAAACAACCATGTCTAACATAGTCTCTGATTTATGGTCTCACAAATCAATAAAGCAAATAAACAAGAATAGTTTGTTTGCAAAATTCAACTACTTTATACTGGATAATCCTGCTGAAGGAAACATATTCAACATTTAGAACAACATGCATCTTTAAGAGTTTTTTATTTCAAAACCACGGACTTCAGTGCCTGAGGAATAATTATCATAGTTAGCCTTAGAGCATGCCTAAATAATTTAGCATGAAAAAAGAATTAGTGTCCTCTCACAACCTGCAAGAATTGTAACTAGATGAGCTAATATGACAAAACCTTACTCCTAGACTTCTAAATTATAACGATCTTCATGTACTCTTCCCATCCTTTATATTCCTTTGTATTCTCTGTATGATATTTAAAGAAGATTTAGTGTGACACAGAATATAATTGTGTACAATAATTATTCCCTTGCTAGAGAATGTGATGTCTATTTTGAGTTTTAGATTTGTTCATATTTTGTAAAATGTGATTGAAATTATTCAACTGCTATCTAAAGACAAAGAAATTGTATTTAAAAGATGTTATATCTATTACAGTAGATCTGGTCAATCAATTTACTTTAAAATTGGGAATGTCAGGCTTACCTAGTGTAAGGGAACTAAAAATACTCAACTATGATATTTATAGATATAAAAATAATATGCATGGGGTTTTGTAAATATAAAACGGCATACAGCTAGCAGACTCTGATACATATTCTCCCAATTCATCATTAAATCATATACAAATAAAACAGGAGGAAAATTTAAAATAGGATGAAAACTAAGAGAGATAATACTTTTACAGATATTAGATGACCCTCCAACACCATTATTAGACAAACAAATTCTTACTGAGACCGTGTTACATAAATAAAGGGGCATAATATCATGAAATAGTGGTTCCTGAAAATTGACAAACATTTAATCCCTCCTCTACTTTCCACCATAGTTTCAAAGACCCAGGATCTGCACCACAAAGAAAAGTGGCCAGCCACCTTTCATTTATGGTTCTCACACAGGCTATGCAGGATAGAAAAATTAATATAACAATTCATAGAACTTAGGTAAAAAGTATTTTTATAGACAAGTATCAACGTATATTTCTAATTGCTATTTCCAGGGGCCGTAAAAATTCCTAACACCTAATGTGTGAAATGATAAGAAACAATGCATATACACAAACTTATTCATACTACAAATGGAAGGGATCAAGACATAAGAATCCAGTATGAAATTTAGGATTGACATATAGAAAACTCTGAAATTAATATATAGCTTTTAGTTTTGAGAAATAAATAAACTCAGGCAAACAATAAATTACATAACTCAAACAATATCATTGAGAGGGCTAATATTTGGAAAGTTATACCCTAGAAAGAAATAGTACATTTTCGTACCCAAGGCCCACAATCCTTACACATTTCTGTGCAGGTCAACGTAGAAAAACCTTATTAGTTTATCTCACAAAGTAAAAGTAAGTAATGTAATGAAATTAGAAATTAACTACAATTTCTTTTAATAGACTTAAAAATCAACAGTACAAAAAACCAAGCTTGGCATTCTCCCTAATAAATCTAAGGAATCTAGGAAATAAAATAGCAAATGAAATCTATTTGGAAATGATCAACCATCAGACTGTACCCATCAGAATTCATAAAATGTAACCAAAACTATACTCTGAAGAAATGCCATAGACTTAACTTCTTTCATTATGAAACAAGAAAAAGGATGTTAAAAGCTAAACTTCATGCTTAATAATATAAATGGTATAGGAATATATATTTCAGAGAAGATGCAAATTAATAAAGATAAAATGAAAAAATGAAACAGCAATAAGAAATCAGGAGACAAAGTGGCATATTCAATAAATACTTCTTAAAGCCATTTTAGTAGTAAATATATATGAAAACTTCTTAAAAACAAAATCAAGAAAAAAGAATAAATAGGTATATTAGACACCAGTATTTGAGAATAAAATCACAGAAAAGTGTACAATTTCAGAATTATAAATAAAAAAACTGCCCTTTACTTTCAAATTTCAAAGTTCTATTTATATCACTCTGCAAAAAAAGTTGAGAATCTCTTAAAAATTAATTTCTAAAGTAGAAATTTTCAGTTGTTTTATGAGGAGGACAATATAATAAATCCTCAACTATAAACGTCATATAAAAATGAGCTAAGAAATCTTCCCCAAAAGGCACAGGATCCCCAAGAATTTTAGGGATGACATAAATGAAGTAAGTATCCATTTTTATGTACTAAAAACTATTTGAGAATGTAGAAATTATGGAAAGTTTCACAATTCATTTAACAAAACAGGTTTAATTCTGCTAATAAAAATGACAAAGGGGGAAAGTACTAATTAATTTTCTTTACAGATATAGATACAAAATACTTAATATTTTATAGCCAAATTATTTCAGCTATATATTACCATGATATTCCATGATAAAATAGTTTCTACTAGTACAGCAATGATGGTTGAAACTTACAAAACCTCATAAAATGAGTCTACTTTATTAATGAGTTAATAGAAATCATTTCCATAGATACAGCATACCTGTATGCTAAACTTCAATATGCATTTCTAATAAACCAATCACAAACTATGAAGAAGAGTATTTCTTCAACATGGTAAAGAATTTGTGACTAAGAGCAACTGCTGTTCTTGCTCAATGATAATAGACAACAGGAAATCTGCCAAACTTTTTTGCCTAAGAGTATAGAGAATCTAAAAGAGGAAAAATAAATAAATTTGAAAAATTTATAGACAGAAATGCTTTTAACAACCTCATTTGGTTTTGATTATTTTAGATTTTTTAACTTAAAAAATGTTTTTATTATTTATTTATTTTGAGAGAGAGTACACGCAAGCAGGGAAGGGGCAGAGAGACAGAGGGGGCCAAGAGAATCCTAAGCAGACTCTGCACTGTCACCACAGAGCCCAATGCAGAGCTCAATCTCATGAACCATGAGATCATGACCCGAGCTGAAATGAAGTCAGACACTTGACCCACTGAGCCACACGGGCATCCATAGATTTTTTTTTATTGAAGTATAATTACTGAAATGATCCATTATTTCTGTTTTAGTTATATTCTCCATCTGTCATTTGTATTTTTATTCCCTTAAAAGTGCCTTTCCAAGAGCAGAAGCTTTAATGACAATGAAGTCTAATTTATCACTTTGTTCTTTTACAGATCATGCTTTTGCTATCATATACAAGAAGAGATTTTCTCCTGTATTTTACTCTAGAAGCTTTATAGTTTTCAGTTTCACATTTAGGTCTATGATCCATAGAATTAAATTGGTATCAGGTGTGAAGTGTTATTTATTTATTTATTTATTTATTTATTTATTTACCATATTGATGTCAAGCATTAATTGTTGAAAAGACTGTGTTCCTCCCCGGAACTGCCTTTACACCTTTGTTAAAGAACCACTGCCCACTTATGTATAGGTTTATTTCTGGATTCTCTATTCTGTCTTATTGATCTATTTGTCTATCTTCCTGTTTAATTCCACATTGTATTGAGTACTAACTTTATGTCTTGAAATAAGGCAACTTGCTTTTCAACTTGTTCTTCCTTTACACATTTGTTTTGGTTATTTTAAGTCTTTTGCATTCAGTATTAATTTTAGTATTTCATTGCCAATGTGTCATTTTCCACTGGGGGAAAAAAAGCCTGCTGTGAATCTGGTTGAGATTGTGTTAAATCTATACATCAATCTGAGAAGAACTGACATCATAACAATACTGACTCTTCCAATTTATAAACACCCTGTGTCTTACGTGTAATTAATGCCTTTTTGAATTTCTCTCAGCAATATTATGTAACTTCACATAGGTTTAGAGCACTCTTGTCAGATTTATTTCTAAGAAATTTATATTTTTTGATGTTATCATAAACAGTTTTCATTTCAATTTTTTATTGTTAACACAGAAATACAATTGGGGACTCCCGGATGGCTCAGTCAGTTCAGCGACAGATTTCAGCTCAGGTCACGATATTGCGGTTCTTGATTTGGAGCCCTGCATTGGGCTCTGCGCTGACAGTGCAGAGCCTGCTTTGGATGCTCTGTCTCCCTCTCTTTCTGCCTCTCTCTCTCTCTCTCAAAATAAATAAACATTAAAGAAAAAAAAGAAATACATTGTTTTTTTGAGTAAAAAATGTACCCTCTATCTTGCTAAACTCACTTATGCTGGGAGCATTTTTAGCTATTATTTTTGTAAATGCCATTAGGTTTTCTATATGGATGATCATGTTATCTACAAATAAAGGTAGTGTGTGTTTTTTTTTTTTTTTAATTTACTTTTGAGAGATAGAGACAGAGCAGGAGCAGGGGAGGGGCAGAGAGAGAGAGGGAGACACAGAATCCAAAGCAGGCTCCAGGTTCTAAGCTGTCAGAACAGAGCCCGTCTTGGGGTTCCAACTCATGAACCATGAGATCATGACCTGAGTCAAAGTTGGATGCTCAACCGGCTAGCCACCCAGGAATCCCAAAAATAGTTTTTATTCTTCTTTCCATTCTGTATGCCTTTTATTTCTTATTCTTACCTATTGCACTGGCTAGAATTTACACATTTTGAATAGATGGTTAAAACAGCCACCTCTGCCTTCTTCCTAATCTTAGGATAAAAGCATTTGTCTGTCACTAGTATGGTGTGATTGTTAGTTGATTTTTCATAGATGTCCTTTATCAGGTTGAAGAAGTTCCCTTCTATTTTGCTGAGTTTTTACTAGAAATGTATATTTAATATACTCAAATGCTTTATCTGCATGTACTGAGACAATTATTTGTTATAGAATAAATTACATTGATACTCAGATGTGAATATCAACCACACATTCTGGAATAACCCTCATTTGGTCATGATTATGTATTTTTGGGTATGTTTTGCTAAAATGTGTATAAAATTTTTGCAGATATTTTTATTTGGTTTATTTTCCTGAAGTTTTCTTCCTGTAATTTATTTGTCTCCTTTTGGTGACAGTGTAATGATGACCTAATTGAATGAGTTGGAAAGTGTTTCTTCTTAATTTTCTGTTTAATCTTCTTCAACTTGTGTAGAATTTGTATTATTTCTTACTTCAATATATGACAGAATTTACAGTGACACCACACATACCTGGAGTTTCACTTGTGGGAATAATTTTAAGTACATATTTAATTTATTCAATAGATACCAGGATATTCTGGTGCTCTATTTCTTATTCAGTAAACTTTGGTAGCTTTGTGTCTCCCAAGGAGTTTGTAAGTTATGTGTAAGTTATCAAAAATGGTTTTAATAGTCCTTTAATATGCTTTTAATATCTTTAGAATCTGGAGAAATATTACCATTCTCATTTTTGATATTGGTATTTGTGTATTTGTACTTTAGTTTTGGTAGATCAGTCTGAATAGAGTTTAATCAATTGCATTGCTTCCCTCATAGAATAAGTTGCACTAATTTTATTATTTTTCTGGTTTTTGATTGATATTGATTTGCTCTTCTTTTTTCTATTTTTTTAAAGTAGAAGTTGAGGTCATTGTTCTGAAAACTTTCTTCTTTTTTTTTTTTTTTTCTCAAAGTTTTTTATTTATTTTTTGGGACAGAGAGAGACAGAGCATGAACGGGGGAGGGGCAGAGAGAGAGGGAGACACAGAATCGGAAACAGGCTCCAGGCTCCAAGCCATCAGCCCAGAGCCTGACGCGGGGCTCGAACTCATGGACCGCGAGATCGTGACCTGGCTGAAGTCGGACGCTCAACCGACTGTGCCACCCAGGCGCCCCAACTTTCTTCTTTTCTAATATAGACATTTATTCCATGTAAATACTGACTGCAGTGTGCATTTTTTACCAGAGCCTTCTTCCACATCTCCCTATGTCACACTTTTCAAATAGCTCAAGAAGTCAAGAAGACAAATATTTTAAGTCCAGGTCTACATCCATATTTACATGCACACACATACACACACACTCACACAAACATGAGATATGTAGAGAGGTAGACAGACTCATATGTTATTTTAAATATGTATATAAAGAAAAATTATAATGATATCTTATATAATTATAATCGCATCATATATATATATATATATATATATATATATATATATATATATTATCCAAAATAATACATGTTCTATTCCATGCTTCATACGCTGGTAACTTAATAGATATCACTGAAGATTAGTGATATCTGGATAAAGAGGTAAGCTTTCACAAGCATAATAACAATATCACAGCAATAGCTAGCCTTTGTTAAGAGCACTCACTGTGTGCCAGAGACTATGTTATGTCTTTTACTACATTATGGTTGCATTAAGTCCTATACACATAGTGGCACTATTTATAGTTAAGAAAATAGGTTGACATATGCTAAATAATCTGCCCATATTTCTACAGCTAAACACGGCAGGGCTAGTGTTTTAGCTGAAGTCTTTTTGACTCCAAAGTGTTTCTAAAGAAAAAAAAAACATTTTCTTTTTAATTTCAGCCTCTCTGTGGTACCAGTCAGTCTATGGCATTTGTTCAGATTTCATTACTTGTGAGCCTATAACTCAATTGGAAAAAATCTTTCATCAGGAGTTTAACCATCTCTCTCCCATATAATAGGAGGAAACTCTACCATCCGTGAAAATTGCTTCCTCCAATAGAGCAAGTCATCTGAGAAACTATCTTCCAAAAGATTGCAGAAAATTACAGAAATGTCTCTGTCAGTCCTCAAGTTCTTCCTGAGGCTAGTTTCTTCCTATACATTTTCATTTTGTGTGTTCAAAACCTTTTATTTGCTTTTCAGTTTCCCCCTTGATTCTTGCTTTGCAGATCTCCTAACATTGAACTGAGTGTAGGAACTTTACTAGTTTTTTTTTCCCCTCTCCATACATATAAGAGACAAACAAATATAGCCATAGCCTTAAATTCACTGATGGTTAACAAATCATTAAATATCCTTGGGCCTGATGGGTACTATTTGTGTTTCCCAAACCCAATTACTCAGAAATTTTGTGGGAAGATACACATTTTTTTCTACAATGTACTAACTTCACCCACCATTGCCTTTCCTCATGCAAAATTCTCTAAATCATACTGTGTGGTATGGTCTTTCTTTGCTAGACTATTTTTACCTATAGAAACTTGTCTGTACTTTAACCTTGGCTACGAGTCATGATAAAGCAAAGCATAACACTCTTATCATCAGGAAAATCCTGACACCACTTTATTAAAATCCTATACACAGACATGCCCTCAATTTTGAAGTGAGACTGAGATTACAACCAAACTCTGCATAGATTACCCCTTGTTCCCTAGATATGACATCCAACTCTTTAAGTTTTAGGATCACTAGTGAACCTTCATAGGCTACAGAAATCCTTACCTCTCCAAGAACAGATTATTTGTACCAAATCAGTGGTTCTCAATCATGATCGATTTTGCTCACTCCCTCAGAAAGTTATTTGACAGTATCTGGAGACATTGTCAGTTGCCACAACTGGAAGATGGGGGTTGCTGCTGGTATCTAATGGAGACAGGCCAGTCATATTTCCTACAATGCTCAGATCACACCCCATCTCCCCACCACCAATTATCTGGCCTCAAATGTCAATAGTACTGAGATTGAGAAACTTTTCACTAGATTATTTCCTACATTAGGAGTTTCAATTTGTGAATGGAAATATGTGCATGCAAAGTAGAGCTGCCTCAGAATTTATACAACACTGAGGGAAGTTTTCCTGGTTCTGGTTCTCTACACACTTGCCTCAGTCTGCCCAGCTATGCTAGATGTTAACTGTGTCTCTGAGATGTAGAGAGGTAAAGACATGATGAGAATAAAGAATTCAAAAAAAGCTTTATCAGTTGCCTAATTCTGCCATAGCTTTAGTTCTTAATCCTAGCTTTGGTAAACTGGGGCGGACAACATGTAAATCACAAAGACTGCTTTCAACCCTTTAAAGCTCAGAATCAATCACTAACTAGATAACCAAAACAAAAAAAACAAAAAAAAAAAGAAAAAGAAAAAAGAGAAGATAAAAAAGAACTTTGACCAAATCTATTTCATCTATCCAGACGTGTTAAAATTCTGAAAGCCTCCATAGATATTCTGCAAACTGTAGGTTTCCATAGTCCCATTAATTTCTAATGCTTTATTTACACATGCTGTTTCACATACCCTCAGTTAGTTGACTCTCTTGCTCTTGAAGGCATAGGAGTCTGCCTAAGCTCCTTTAAGGGCAACCCATAGAACAAATTTAATAGAACATCTTCCTAACATTTTGCCCCAAACTCACAGGCTTATTTTGGCTTCCTTGGTCTCTCAAAATATAGTAAGAGCTAGAGGAAACCTAATAAAAAATACTACAGAAGAAAATGATACTGCTCAGAGCACCTTGTCTAAGTCTACCTCCCCACAGTAGGAACACTCATTGGAGAAGTGCTGCCAGGCTACTTTGCTGCACCCTCTTCCCCCAGAAGAGCCTTATTATCAACTATCAACGCTTCTCAACCACTTTGAATGTTCCCTGATGTGGGTCCAAATTATCCACAGTAATGCTTTTCCTCCTCAAAACTTGTGAAGGTGAGAGAGGAGAACATTGCAGAGCAATCTCAGAGGCTTAACTGGTCAACGTCATTTTAAAAAATTGACTAATAAAATAAAGTGAAGCATGTGAAGTTTAACAACTGGCAAAGTTGAGAGATAATGGATAAAGAATATCCTATTTATCAGACCAAAGAAAATATACTGAAACAGAATCAGAATATTTTGAATTGTTTCTGATTATATATGCACATTAAAAAATACATCTGCCCAGCATATACACACAAATCTGCATTTAGATGGGTGATAGCAAAACACATAAGAGAAAATATTAAAATATAAACATTCATTATATTAGAAACAAAAATAATTATCATATATATGGAAATACTCTCCTGTGTGCAGAATATCTTAGTATTTTAATGTACACTTAACTCACAAATAGAAATTAGAGTTTTAGCGTATCCCAAGATTATACATTCAGAATTTAAAAGATATTAATTCACTCCAAATAATTTTTTAAAAATAACACAATTCCAATAAATGTATCAAAGAAATTTTATTAGACTACTGACATAATAATTCTAAAGTTCATCTCCATATCCTCAAACATCTCATTTTTCTACCAATAAAGAATCATTTTAAAAAATTAAAAACAAAGAGGTAGATTTTTATTTGGTGTCATGGGGAAATGTCCAAGATATGTCACATTAAACAAAAGTCCAAAAGCATACAAACAGTATTTAGATAAGTACAGCTAGTATAATATTAATTGAGAATAAAAATGTAATCATTTATATATGCACAGAAAGTATCCAGAATAATACAGAGCAAAGCACTAACAATGATTTATTTCTAGACTATGGTTCTGGAGAGGATAAAAGGCAATAGAAAACAAGATAGTGGAAAGAACCACGTGTGTGTGTGTGTGTGTGTGTGTGTGTACAGTGCCTTTTATAATTAGAAACTGGATGAAAATGATAGCAAAAAATATTTTTTAAATATAAATAATTTAACATAATTTAACCCATTATATTAATTAAGCAGTGTGAAAAAGGATTAGGAAAACAAAAAATTTAACACAAGAGCAAGTGTGTTCATATATATTTGTATATATGGAAACATGTGAATACATAATCCATGCAAATAACACATAAGTATATATGCATAAAACAATATATGTGTTATAAGTATTCAATGCTTTGTAAATTAACAAATACAACATTCCATAGCTGTGAGTAAATGACAAATGAATTTGGGGAAGTGGTAACATTTTTGATAACAAAAGTTAGTTGAATTAATGACTTGCATGCAAAAAATAAAACATGTAACTATTACAGGAAAACAAAAATGATTATTTATTTAATATTTTCTGGAGATAACCTTTGCACCATACAAAAAAGGCAGAATCAAAAAATAAAATATAGAATTTAAATATATGAAATTAATTTTCTAATTATACAGTCAAAATTCCCACCTAAAATAATTAAAAGACAAATGAAAAGTTCTGAAAAAATCATCTGTGATGTTATAGAAGCTAAAGCATTAATCAACTAATTTAAAATCAATCAATAAAATTACGAATTGGCAAAGAACATGAACATAAAATACAGAAAGTAAACTATACACAGGCCAAACAAATGTAAAAAATTATATATGTCATTAATAAAGTGATGGATATTAAAAGAACAACAAAATACCTTTTGATCTAAATTGGAAAATATCACTGCCAATTTTAAAGTATTGAAGTGGAGAAGATGAATTTAAAATATTACAAATTTTTAATCATTAAGTATATTTAGATAGACATAGTACAACTGTGGCCATATTTATTCCAAAAATGTTGAAACAACCACCAAAACTAGAACCCATGCACAGCAAAGTAATATATATTATCATCCACTAATTAAAATTATGCTGGAGATGAATATTTATTTATGTGTAAATATGCTCACAATAGAGCAAATAGAAATAACAGATTATAAACAATTTGCTTCATTAATTTTATTTGTGTAACAAAAATACAGAAATATTTAGGAAAATGATAAAAGGGTTATATGGAGGTTTCTTTCTAATTTTTGTCCTTATGTTTTGTCATATTGAACATGAATTGTATATTGGAATGACATATTAATGAACAAAGTCAGTAAGGAAAATGTATATTAAAAAGCATACATCAAATCTATATCCTAAAGTTAATCCACAGTCTTAAATATCAAATCATGAAATAAGCTTACTAATTTTTCAGACAAAAATTTATGAAGAAACTTTTCAAAGAGAATCTAATTATTTTTAAAAGTTAGGAAATAACTAAGAGATGTAAAATGATGGAATTCCATCATTTATTCTTTCAGTAAGTATTATTTCAGTAAACATATAAGACATGGGATGAGGCACTAAGATATAAAATCAAACAAAAATTGTCATATATTATCTGTCCTTGAGTAGACAGAATTGGAAGATATTAACCAAGTCATTATTAAAACACTAACAAAAAATATGTGGTGATAAGCAAGAATAAAATACTATAGGTTTGACAAGGATTTCAGCAGTGGCTTCCTGAGGCATTGATGAATGGAAATTAAGGAAGTTGAGTGAGGAGTACTTAGGGCTGGGTTTATACAATGATGCTGTCAAAGAAGAAAGCATGACCAATAAAAGGGAAAGGAAAGGAGGCCAGTATACAGCAGTGTGGAGGCCTTCTGTTGAAAGCAAGAGGAGTGTGATGTGAGAAGAATCTGTAAAGGCAGGGCCAAGTTTTTCAGTGTTTTTAAGGTCATGTTAAGAGTTTTCATTTTCATTCTAAGAACAGGACTCCACTAAATTGCTTTAAATTAAGGAGAGGATGACATGATCAGCTTTCATTTTAAAAGATACACCACTGTGCAGTGTAGAGAATAAATCCAATGGAGCAAGAGATCATTTAGAGAGACTAAACAGGACAAGAAAGGTGGCACTCAAGAGATACTTAAAAAGTAAAATCAACAGGAGTTCATGATGGATTTTTTTATGGAGTGTAATGGTGAGGATGGGGTCAAGTATGATTCCTTTGATTCTGACTTGCAGAAATGGATAGTTTCATTCACAAGACAAGAACCACTGAAAGAAAAACTGGCTTGGAAGGAAAGACCATGGTTTGGTTTGAAAATGGGTTACAGGATCATATATTTGAATTCAGATGTCAAGTAGAAAATGTTTATACATGTGGGGAACTTAGAAGAGGTCAAGCAATAAATAACTTTATTAGTAAAAATAATGGTAATATATACTGTTTATGTGCATGTGATCATTCAGAGAGAGAAAAACAGAGTGAAGGACGGACAGGGAGAGAATGAATGAACACAGGGGATTGGAGAAAGTGTGAGGATGAAGCCATAAGGGAATATATTTAGTTTACAAAGAGGATATAAAAAAGGAACACTATAAAATGGAAAAGGAATGGCCCCACATAGAATTCCAAAGAGAACATTTGAAGAAGACCAAGTGTTGAACATTAAGATATCGAGGTAAAGCAAAGAAAAACAGTAATCACATTTAGTGTTCATGAAGTCAGTGGCAAACTTAGCAAGAGCTGTTTTGATGGCTTCAGCTCTGATGACAAATTATAACAGGTTGGAGAACTAAATGATGAGGAAAGGCAGAGTTGGGTAGAGTCTTTTAGAAACATTTTCTGTGAAGAGGAACAAGATAGGGCAATAGAGGAGGAAGATACCACATAAGGAGAGAATTCTACACAGTTTATTTTGAGGGGTAAGACTCCAGTGTCTTTAAAAACCTATGACTATGATCTAGATTAGGAGTCAGTGAACTGTAAAATATGAGTTAAATCCAGCATGATGCCTGTTTTTGTAAAAAAATGTTTTATTGGAACACAGATGTGACCTTCCTTTACATATTTTCTGTGGTTGTTTTCATGCTACAATGACAGAGTTAAGTAGCTGTGACAGAGAGCATAAGGCCCACAAAGCCTAAAATATTTACTATCTGGTCCTTTACAGAAATATTTTTCTGACCCCTGATTAGAATAAAGAAATAATTTCGCCTTAACGATCAGGTAAAATTACTTAGGATGCTAGGGCGTGCTGGTGGAGGCATTCATTCAGAGGTCAGGTTATACCTTAGAAAATGGAACACTAATAGAATTCCTTATAATTTGAAGGTGATTCTCCTCCAAATTCTTTTAAAATTAGTAATAAAGCTGAAAATCTTTAACAATTAACAAAATAAACAGAATATATAAAAATCAGATTAAATAAATTTTATATCTTTAAGGAATTGACATTCTTAAGGAAAAAGTGCATCTAATATCTAATGATCTAATGGTTTGATTCTGGGTTATTGGAGTATAGAGTGAAAAAACTCACCTGCCTCGTTTACAATTTCTAGTACAGTGGTCCACAGAGACTGAAGGAAAAAATACATGACTAGAGAAGTTGCCTAAGCCTAAAAAATTATTACATAAAATAAAAAAAATTGTATATGTTAAATTTTTAATGATATTAGTATTTTTCTAGGAAACTGTAATTCAATATTCTGATTCAAGGACAGCAAAAGGTGAACAAATCTGAGTAAAATTTATAATGTTTTCTCATTATTATATCCACAAAGGGACAATACAAAAGGAGTTTTCATTGGCTGCTTTACAAGTTTCAAGGAAGAGATAATACCTGTATTATTTTAACCATCTCAGAGCTAGAAAAAAGATATTAATAAATATAACTCAACTTTTGATAAAGAGAGAAGAATATTGGCCCTCCTCCCTAATTAAGAGAAATTTAAAAATTGCAAAGAAAATAAAAGTAAATTCAATCAGAGGTGATCTAGGAAGAATGTTATGAAAAAAACTACCATAGTTAATTCCAGAAATGTAAATAACATTTAAGAGTAGGAAATAAAATATATAATTCATAAAATCAATAATAGTGAGAGGGAAAGATAGGCCGTCCAAAGAGAAAAAAACACAATTCCAAAAAGTCATTTAGTAAAATTGAATGTCCATCCTGATAAATATGTATTTTATAATGACACTATAGGTATAATGATGTGATAAATAATTTTTACCTAAAACAAAGTATTGCATCTGCTATTGTAAACACAAGCACTGAGCCCAGTATTAACACCTACTAGTGAAAGTAAACAATACATTTTTGTAGAATAGAAAAGTGAATGAATATAGAGTTGATAAAATGGACAAAAACAGAAAAGGCAGTCCCATCAAAATAAGGAACAAAAATATTGCTTAAAATCACTGTAATTGTTTGATATTATTCTAGAAGATTTAGTCAATACAAATAGAAAATAAAGAAATGTTAACTATGAGAAAGTTAACACATTTTGTATTTTATAAACTTATTTTTGAACTAGAAATTTCAAAAAGAAATCAACTTAGTCTCCTGAAATTAATTGCTTTTGTAAATATGTTGATAGTAATTTTTATGCATCTATACACTTAGGATCTTATATATGCATTAGAAATTTAAAATAAAGCAAATCAACTCATCATTACTGGGGACACAAAAGACAGGTAATGCAAATTGAGTTCTATGCCATTTTTATGCTATCCATAACATTTCCTTTGACAAGTGTAGAGATTTCCATTATTTCCAATTTGATTCATAGATCCACATAATGACAATCAAAATACTGTGTGTGTGCGCGCGCGCATGTGCATGTGCGTGTGTGTGTGTGTGTGTGTGTGTGTGTGTGTTCCAGAAGGAGAAGATTAAAAAGAGGGAGAAGGAGGAAGAGACACATACAAAATTTTATTTCAAATGAAAATAGCAAGAAATAACCAAGACAGTTTTTAAAAATCTATGTGGAATTTAGAAGAAGACACCTTTATAATCTAAAATGTATCTTAAAACCATATTAAGGTAAAAATATGTTTTTGATACAAGAATAGAGAATAGATCCATGGCAAAATATAGAAACCAGACATGAATATATAGTTTTACATTAATGTTATGTGAAACACAGTGACAAAATCATAATTCTTTAATGGGGAAAAAACAAGTTCAGACTATATTTCACATTATATTCTAATAGATAGTTTAGGTAGATTAAAAAATTAAATATAAAACTATACCTACAGAGGAAATGATCGAAACATAGTGAATATTTATCTACATAAAGGATGGGAAAGGCCTTTCTAAAAATAAAAGCAACGTAAGAGAACATAATGAAAACTATTATTGACCTCACGGATTGTTCATACATCCTATTTCAAAATAAGAAATCCAATAACACAATACTGCACACAAAAAAAATCCTAATGCACTAAGTTAAAAATGTAAATGTTAAACACCAAAATATAATGTGTCAATTTGTTTAATAAAAGATAATAAATAATGTTGGTGTATATGTAGGGAAAATGTTAAATCTTATACAATGGATGTGTTAACACAAATAGGTATATTTTTTGAGGGAATAGTGTAGTAGGATGAATTAAGGAGTTTAAAGTTTTCATTCTTTTGGCTATGTATTTTCTCTTCAAGGAATTTACCTAAAGGAAGAGGTCACTGAAGAACTATCCTAACAGTGAAACGACTCAGCATAAATGTCCAACAAAAAGAAGGTGTAAGTAAGTGAGTTTCAAAATACAGTATTTTTAAAAGTGATTCTATCCATCACAAAATCTGAACTTTAAAGTAACAGTAACATATATCTATACATAGTTTTCAATAACAAATTAACGTTATGAACTCCCACATACATTACCTGTGCACATAATAGAAGTGAAATAGCAAAATTTTTAGTGTTATCACTGCATAGTGAAAATTGTTGACAACTGTTTTATTTTTGTAAATAACCTGTTTTCAACATTTTCTAAAGAAGCATTCATGTATAATTAGAAAATAATGGAAAATAAATAAAATACATCAGGCTAATGTACAAAACTGTACATGTTCATATTTCAAAGCAATATTTATCTAATAATTGGTATCTATAAAATAGAAATATTCTGAGAGAGCATTGATTACATAATATATTTTCATATGTAATTAGTCACCATGTTCCAATAAATTTTCAGTACGAAATGCAATGTGAAAGAGAATGGATAGTATTGTCTATCTAGGCCATGATCTTTGCCAATCTTCATGTTTTGGTGGAGAGTTGTATATACATTTTCAAGAAACAAGGTATGCCAAAATTAAAGGAGCATAAAGTTGGAATACTGATTTAAACTAATTTCTTTATTTATTTATTTATTTATTTATTTATTTATTTATTTTTGGGACAGAGAGAGACAGAGCATGAATGGGGGAGGGGCAGAGAGAGAGGGAGACACAGAATCAGAAACAGGCTCCAGGCTCTGAGCCATCAGCCCAGAGCCTGACGCGGGGCTCGAACTCACGGACTGTGAGATCGTGACCTGGCTGAAGTCGGACGCTTAACCGACTGCGCCACCCAGGCGCCCCTAAACTAATTTCTTATCATCCAGTCATTTGAGAAAACACAGACCATGAGTGGACAGAGTCAAGAGAGATTAAAATTTGTAAAATATTAAAAATTTATATTTATAATAGCATTCTCTCATCTTTCAATTTTCAAGATTGGCATCTAAGCAGTGATGCTCAAAAATAAAAACAATAAAAAAATCTGGTCAGAGTCCTCTAGACCAAATTCTAAGAATATGAAATGGGTTGACTACCTGGCAACTGGGGAGGGAAGTTTGGGAAGAGTAAGGTCAGGGCTAATGACTCTCTGGTCACTCTTTGCTGCAGGTCAAAATCACAGTGGGAATAGCTACCACATAACTGGCATTCCTATTTCAATGGGAAAGATGCAATCCCCAGGAGGTATGGGCCTGTCAGCACTTAATTGCCAAAGACAAGATAGACGTAGTTACTGTAAGAGACAGTAAAGTCAAAGCAGCAATCAAATAATTTGACTCAAGAGACCCATGGTGTGGTCTTTTTGATCATGGTATCCTTAGGAAAAAAGTACATGAGTACTAATTCTTACTTGATCTGTATAAGTAGGCCAGATCTAGGTCAAGTGAACAGAAGTATACCATGAATCACCAAAATAGAGTGTCAGGGCACCATAATCAATTCCCAGACTTGAGTCAATTTAAGACCAAGAAACATTTGAATGAAAGGTCAGATCCCACTGAGGAAAAGACAGAGCTACAGTGTCAAATGTATACTCTTAATCTTTTTTCCATCCTTTCCCAAAGGGACATACAGTTATTTACCAAAGTGACTGTGCATTGGGTTAAGTGATATAATCAGGTTTGGGGGCTTACTGGACATTGACTTGGAAGTGACACTAATTCCTGCATACCCTAAACATCACTGTGGTCCCAGAGTTAGATTAGGGGCTCATGGTGATCGATGGAATTTTAGCTCAGGTCCATTTCATAGTGGGTCTAGTAGGTCCAGTGGGTCCATGGCCCCATTCTATAGTTATGTGCCTAGTTCCAGAATACATCATTGGAAGAGACACTTAGTGACTGGAAGAATCCTCATTTTGAAATAATACTGCCTTTGCAATCACAAGGAAAATAACTTATCGTCTTCTCCAGAAAAGATAATTTGTTTTTCTTTTGTCTGTAGGGTATTTTTTTTGTTAAGGACCTGTACTAGTAGTACCCTCTATTTCACAGCATACAACATTATCACAGGAGGTATTCCATGGGGAAACTTAAAATATAAATATACTTCACATTAAAATATATTACAAGGATGGGGACAAAAATAGGATGTAAGAATCTATTTGTGCAAAAATAAGAACTCATATTATCCTCAACCAAAATAAATACTTACACACATGAAAGCATTAAATATTATATATTTTTGCTAGAGAAATACCAGTTTTTAAAAATACATATTAACTTGTTATTCATAAACAATTTGGAGAAATGAAAACTGCCTCCACTTATTAAGAAAATGAACTGAAGGGTAAACTCGATCAGAATGGAAATTTGTAAGTTGTTTCTATAACCCATTTCTTCCTTAGAGTTAATACTAATAAAAGAAGTATAAGTGCTACTGTCTTTGAAACATGAATAAAACGTTCAGCCAAGGGAGTATTTTACAAATCCTGAGGTATTATTTATATATTAGCGTGTCTGGTACCCAAACTAAATTACAGCTCAGACAAGGGACTGAAAGGTCAGGTTTATTATTCACTTTAGTAAAAATGTAACCACAACACTTGTTTCTACATCAGGGAGTACTATAGCCATCATTATAACTAATAATAACAATGAAAATAATACAGCTACAATGTATTTTGCATTTTTCAGTAGACAGTAGGGCTTATGGCTAATAATCATTTATATTTACACTGAAGCTTTTTATGGAGGAGTTCAGAGTGGTTTTCGAATAGTAGCTCATTAATCATTTCAACAAGTTAGTTGGAAAGTTATTATCCCAGTTCAGTAGATGGAAAAATTATATCACAGAAAGGTCAGATACATATTTACTTGTCCAATATTACAGAAGTAAAGTGAGTGAGTTTCAAGTCTCTCAGGCCTTTTTTTCACCCTTTGATCTAACCACTGGACCAATGCAATTTTGGTTCATACTATGGTTTGACCATCAACCTAAAGTACTTGAAGGCTGACCTCTCTGCTATCACTTTTACAGACCTATAAACACAGAAGAAAATAACAATTTTTCATCTGTGGAGATCATACTAAAAAAGACTCAGACACAATTAATTTCTATTTCTTTCTTTTTTAAGTCTTATTAGAAACATACAACAATGTTGGTGTCAATTTAAAATTGTAAATACCAAAAACTTAATAGTGTAATGCATCATAATTAAATTTATGCCGAAACAGACAAGCAATATTTTCAAGGCTTCATGTGAACATAAATGTATTTAATAAGAGTTACTTAAAGGAAACAGGAAATCAACTTTTTATAATTCTCACCCCCCACAAATAATTAGATCACTGGGAAAAAAATGAAAGAACATATGTTTCAGTAAACGTGACTTGAGGGACGAGGGAGGAATTAAAAACAAGCACAGAATTTAAATTCAAATACTGTTTCTTATTTGTTTGCCTTAATAACCAGTGTAATTTCAAAGCTTTATCTGATATTTAAAGATAGCAAAACAAAATTGTTATCCTTAAAATGAAAATATACCGTGAATATGAATTAAATAGAATTGAATTTCTAAAATAGAATAATTTCAATTATTTTTCCTCTTTGTCTATATCATTTGCTACTCCAAAATTAGTGTCTATAAAGTTTTGCATTAACCTTGAAAATGATCCGAAAATGGAATAAATTCATAACCCTGCACATTCCTATTTAGAAGGACCTATTTGCTTAGGAGATCCTAAAAAAGAGTTTTCTTAAACAAATCTATCTATATTCACTGTAGCTTGTCTGCTTTGAATATTTATATATACTATGAAGTTTTTTTTAAAATTTTAAACTCAATAAGATTTGAAGATTTCAACCACTGGAATAGTAAGTAAAAATGACAATTATAAATGAAATTTTGTTTGAATATTATAGTTACTGCATTTACCTTAAATATTTCCTTCAAAACCAATGTGATAAAAATGTTTAATGTGCCTTATTTCCTTCTACTAGAAGAATTTACGTTAAAAAATCATTAAAGAAAAAAAAAGATAGCCATTCTTGCTAGGTTTAATGATTCTATCTGTACCCTTCTGAGGTCTGAGAATTGAGTAAACATATAAAAAACTGAAGTAAAAAAGAGAATAGAACTTTCCAAGAGATGGTATTTTGGACATTCCAAAATTCAGAAAACAATCATGCTAAAATTGAGACAGTGACAGAAGAAACAAAATTATCTCAATGTCTTTACATTTTTTAATATCCCCCAAATATTTACTTTTGAGGCAATTCATGTGAATTGGACAAGTCAGTAAAGAACAGGGTTTATTAAAAGGTAAAATATATATTACTTTAATATCTGCAATATACATTTTAGCATTTTAGAAATATTTATATGAAATATGTGGGCGTTTAATTGCAATGGTTATTTAAATACACTTTTATTTCAAGGTTACTTTTGTACTTATATGTAAGAATACCATTTATATAATATTAAATATAAAAGTCTCACTTCCATGTACAAACAATAATGCTTAATATCATAATCGTATTTAGTATGTATGTATTTACTACTCATATGATACCCAGGCATTAATTTTTGTTCAATGTTTCCCTCTCAGTTAAACTTATTAATAATTTTTGGACATGATTTTTTCCGATTTTTAAAAAATATTTTCATGATGACCTTAACCTTTTATTAATGCATAGAAGTTTTGCTGTCCTTCCATTCCCAAACCTTAGGTTTACAAGTATTATATAATATCTGACATAAGTCAAACATCTTACTCTTAAAAAACAATTTTCCCACATCTACATTTGTTTAAACCTTAATTTCTCTTAACAATGAAAGCACTATTTTCTGAACTATTTAGCAGGAGTATGAATCATAGCCTTTGCATATATTGAGGAGTTTCAAACATACTGAAGCAGTTTATTTAAAAGCCAGTGATTTTGATGCCACAGGAAATTCTGTGCTTCGCAACTTTCCTTAATGTACAGTAAAATTTTTAATGGCTTATGGAGTGCCCAAGAAAAATACCCTCATAATTTCTCTTTCATTTTAAGAATATTGAGATTTTATTAAATTGACCTGATGGATGATGCTTCTTTCGGTACTATAAAAAGCAATTTTAATTTTTAAAACATATTTAACATCACTTTCATGCTCTTCACTGCTCCAAAGACACACCAATTTTTCAAAACTCCCAGTGTCTGATGATATACAGGTTGCCAGTGTACCACTGTGATTTAGTGATTCAGGAAACTCTAGAGACATGAAAATTTTGATGAGTCACCATGTCCTCAATGCTAATATTACGAAGCAACTTCCAATGCATAAAGTTATCTATAAATGTAATTCCTGAGAACTAGGATGACTAGATTTTATACAATATAAAAAAATCCCAAGAAGAAAAACTCTGAAATCATATGAATATTACTGGGGTGTCTCAAAAGATGTACATTCCTAAGACCATAGTCAGACGTTTTCAGCTTGGAATCTTATTAAAACTTTGTCCATGAGGTGCTAATAAAAACTTATTCTAAAAAAGGTAATTGGACCCTTTATCCTCAGTTTAAAATCTTTCCTAAATTAATCATGTCAGGCATTTTTGGAAGCTGTCATTCCTCACCATTGCCATTTGCAGATTCTACTAAAAACTCTTTTCACATTGATTTTAATTGAATCAAATTCAGACAACAGATATTTTTAATAAACAGTCATATTTAAATGCTTTCAAAACAACCAGTTACTTGCCAGAATTTGAAAGATACATAAATCTGCGCGTGTGCTTGCATGCATGTTATGTGTACCCATGCGTGTGTGTTACATATGTTCTCCTCAAGCATAAAGGAAATTATAATGTTCCTCACCTGAGCATGCCGTTTGTTTTTTTTGTTTTTTTTTTTAACTCAAAATTTCTTTCATTTCTCATTGACAATGAATACCAATAGCTCACTTTTCCTCTAGATCCCATCTTGCTTTTGCAGTCCTGGGAATGCCCACAGAGTTTACAAAGTTTACTAGTCTGAGCAAAGCTTTGAGTTGGGATATATCGTGCTCATCGCATATACTCATTTAGTGATGGGTCACAGGGAAACTAGTGACGAGCTCAAAGTCACACCAAAAATGGCAATGTGTAGTTTAAATTCTGCTTTTTGAAAGAAAAAGAACATTAAGAAAGACGGTATCTAGACAGGAGATACCTACAATTTTAGAGAGTTTTAAACATCTACCTTAAGAAGTATGTTCCTAACAAATTCTGATAACTAGAACCCAAGTTTCTTTCAAATGTCCAAAATACAGAAGAATTTTAATGGAAATATATATTCTGTCTCTCTGTACATGAACACATACACATGCATATATACAAACACATACACACACACACATACACACATAGATATAATTTAAGTGGATTTACAAAGTAAAGTTTCAATTATAACATTCTGACATAACACAGTGGGAGTCAGCCCCCAAATGAAGTTTATTTTCTATAGTTTTGTATTGATAAGGTGTAAATTAAACTCAAGGATATTGGGCCTCCATCACTTAGAAATCCTCTTTGAACATATTATGCTTTTTAGTTCTCATAAATTTACATAGTATCCTTTAAAATGTCAATATCTAAAGTGTAGAAAGAAGTTAATAATCCCTCCTAAATCAATAGTTTGGACCTGACATAATATATTCAATAAATATAAACTGTTAGAAATGGTCTATACCACCCACTGCATAGCAGTGAAAGAAATAAAGTAAGCCCAATTGCAACCATTGTATTTTACTTGATTTTGAAGAGTTATAACTAAAATATCAAATATCTGGAAAATACATATCTAGTGTCACCTATAGTCTCATTTTCCTAATGGCAGCACTCTTAGCATTATGGGATCATTAAACTTTATATTTCAATTAGTTAACTTTTAAAATACTTGGAATGGAGAATTTCTTTAGAGACCGCTTTCATTTATTCATTCATGTTAAGGTTTTACCAATTTCATGTTTTTTAATTCACAAGACAAACTTGAAGTGTTCTCTCTTCTCCCATACTCACAATAATTAGTTTTATAAAGGTCCTTGCTAATTTCAGTTAATACAACATATCCTAGAAAAAACAGGTGTTCAAAATTGTTCTGTATAATTATCAAGTAAAATTTTGGTATGCAAAATAAAGTACCTTCATAATTCTTGTAATATTTTTAATGAGATAAAGCTATGCAAAGCACCACAAACTATTTTCAAAAGTACCTATTTGCAATTTTCTCTTTTAATAACACCTTACTAAGCTTCAGGCAAAGCTGTATCCTTCTGGCTTGAAGTACTCCTTTCAGAGCACATATTGAGGAGAGACAAATTTTTAAATGATTCAGTTCAACCAAGCACACTGCTCCACTCAAAGTATTATGATTGAGATGTATGTATCTATTAGAATTGTGCCATATATCATATTAATTATTCACTACTATCTACTCTATTCTTCTTTTATAGATATAAGAGAGTTTTACTGCCTAAGGTATTATAATATCCTTCTTCAATGTATTAACCTAGAATGTGCACGTGGACTTTTCAAAAATTAAAACTTATAAAGAATAGAGCCAAAGTTATTCACTTATTGAACTGCATGCTATATTTTATATTTGTATGTTAACTCAGAGACACCATTCTAATCAGAGATCTTAATATTTTTATTTTATTCTTAAAAGAAATACACAAAACAGATATTTGAACTATATTTAGATCACAATAACTAAATATAACAGTTGTATAAGTGGAAGTTTCAATTTAATGCAGTTTGTTTTCAAGGCACTTAGTGCTAAGTTTTCTAGTTAAGTATTTATGGCTTTATTGGGTAGAGTTTGGTGTTCTGAATTTAAAAAAAGACTACCTCACAAAATTGTATTGTAAATATATTGATTCTTTATTTTTCTAAGCTATTGATAGGTGAGGTTTATAAAAGCAACAGCAGACTATAACTCAGCACACCTCTATAGTCCTAAAGAATTGGACATATCACTCCTCTCTCTTGGCTTCATTCTGTAGAGAAATTTTCTCAACAGGAGAAATTTTACTCCATAGTGACAAAGACATAAGGGGAAATTATGGTTCTCACCACACTTTCTAAGAATTTGCTTTTTCTCATTTCTTATATCCACCTATAACTGTAGTAGACTGACTATCCTGTCAAAAAGGGGGAGTGGTGGCTGAAATGTTTGTATGTGTTTGTGTTGGAAAACAGGTTAATATTCACTCAAATGCAGCTTCATTAGACCCTGTGAGTTAATGGTCTTAAATGTATAACCTACCATTTCCCATGTTTTAGGGCACGGAGAGTTTGATCTACTTCAGCAGAGTTGCCATTTCAACTTTCTTCATTACAACACTTAATTATGTACTTCGTTATTTAATATGTCTTAACACCACATTCAACTCCAACAGTGCCACTGCAATTTCATGACCATAAACTCCCCTCTAGCTAATACACATAGTATCAAAATGTGATTTGAAACAGTCATGTTTTTATGGAATAAAACATGTTTTTATTTTGTTCTAATCATGGTTAAAGTCAAGGGTCTTTAAAAGAATAATCTCTGGAATTTAAGAACTCAGGAAAAGCTTTAGAAATCACTATACTCAAGTCCTAGTTCTTTAAGAATCTTTCTTCTTTCTTGGTGATTATAATAAATAAAAATCACCTCTCTACTACAAAAGTCCAGAGAAAATGAATGAATGGACTTGGATTCTCCTTTCCCTTTTGTACTACTATGCTTTAAGAGGATCTCAAAATACAAACAGAATCTAGAATAAAACAGGATGAACTTGTTTTACTAATATTCATGTACATTGTATAAATGTCAGCCTGCAATAAAATCATCAAGTCTTGTTAGGACTCATATAAAATATCTCATTCTCCTTAATTTTTAAGGTTAATTGTTTAGGCAGGTTTCTTTCAGGGATGTTTTACTGGGATTACTATTCTTATTTTCAATCTACACAAAAAGGAGAAAATGAACTCTGAAAAATAGTTCAGTATTCCAAATTCTACTCAGTTGGAGAATATTTCAAACTCAGTGCTTTGTCTGAAAACATTTCCCTCAGCATCTGCCTTTAGAACTATGGAAACTTTGGGTATATATTACATAGAGCAAATTATTTGTTCCAATTGTTATAACTAGTAATAAAAAGGGGAAAATACTCATTAAATACTCATTAAAACTTTCCTTTGAACAACAAATCATCTAAAATTAGATATTAAGACAACATTGTGCCAGAACTTACTTTCTCTCTTTGCTACTCTATTCCAGCAACAAGGCCTTGGCAGTCATGATCTTTGTACTTTTTGATCAACTTTACCAAGCAAAGAATAATTTGCATCCAGTACTACTTATCAACAAGTTGGAAATCTGTGACTATTTTCTATGCATAAGCAAGTTCCTGTAAGTAATCTTTAAAATTAAATAATCAGAAACTGGATCCAAACTTCAATCTCATGAAAATGAAAATAAGGTAACATGGAATGCCTTCATTTGAAGCTAATGTTACAATAAGGGAAAATACCCAGAACTCAAATCTCTCTCTTTTTATTTGTAAATATTTGCATCACTTAGTTTTGGATAAGTTTCACAAGAATATACATGATTTTTGTTGGGGATGACAGCAACATTGACAAACAGTCCCTGTTATGCCTGTCATTATATTATTGCTAAATCATCCACAATATCAGGACCTGATTTTAGTTACCAGGGACATAGCCAAAACATGGAACTTAAGTTTCATTCTGATTACATACGAATAGCCAGCACTTAAGAAAACCTATGAAAAGTGATCTATGTCCAGTAAATTTAAAAAAAAAGAAAAAAAAAAAAGGAAGGCAGGAAGGAAGGAAAGAAGAAAGAAAAACATCTTTAAAAGCCTAATACAATTACACAGTAGGCCTCTGACATTCTCTATGCTGGTATAATAACTAAATGGCAAATAACACGGAAAGTTATCCCTGTGAGATCCCTGTTGCATGCTTTAATTATAACTAAAAATTTACAACAAAATCAACCCTTGGGTAAATTGCTCTTTGGTTTAAATCTTCATTACCTCCTGGAATTTTGGTAAAATCACTTTGTTTTTAAAGTA
This sequence comes from Panthera uncia, assembly GCF_023721935.1. NCBI lineage: Eukaryota > Metazoa > Chordata > Mammalia > Carnivora > Felidae > Panthera > Panthera uncia. The sequence goes on from NW_026057578.1 coordinate 90,972,450, forward strand.
AGCTGGTCTCTCCTTCTTTACTCCATTACAGAAGTCAAACAACAAGAACCAGACGTTAATTTTAGAATGAAAAAGTTTTGTGTATATGTGTGTTTGTAAGTCCAACCTCTGTATACAAACTGTTAAAAAAAAAAAAAAAACAGATGTTTTAACATAGTGCTTTATTCCAACTTAATCTCATCCTTGAATGAACTTCCTTCAAGTTTCAACCATTTAAAAAAAAATAAAGAAAACAGTCAATTTCCTGGTGGTTGTAATTTAATTAAGTAACCTTTCACACTGAGCAAAAACCCAAAAGCAAAAGGGTCATTAATCTTTCTAGTGATTAGAGACACCTCTAGGGCTTCAAACATTTACCTCTCCTTCCCCGCAGCAGAAATGCTTTTAGGAGGATCATGGTTCATACCTCGCATTCCCTGGAGCCAGAGATGGTATATGTGCAGGGCCCAGATCCATTAACGGATATATCCATGGTCTCAGAGTTTGTAGGCTTGTAGTCCACATAATACTCCTGTAAAGGGGAATTCATTTGTCTTTCAGATTCTCTGGTCTTTTTCCGCCGCCTCTTCATAAGAGAATGTTGCTGAAGTTGTTTCATGCTGGCTGGGTAGCGTTTCCAAGACACATAGATTACCAAGAGGATCATGGCCACTGAGAGAAACAGAGCCACACTCCCTGCAATAATTTTGTGAAAGGAAACATGCTCATACTCTTGCTCTGTGCCAGGAATCTGAAACCCTGGGGAAGGGCTTGGTGTTTCAAGGGTGGGCTGGGTGGGGTCAGATTTGGAAAATGTAGGTTTAGGGATAATCAGAGGCTTCTGGGGCGTTTGGGGTACCAGGTGTGATTTTTCTGTGTTGACCACCTGAACTTCAGAGCAGATATTATACGTTTCCACTGCATCACTAACCTTCTCCCCCTGGATATGCTTAGGTCCTGCACATATCATGGTGCTTTCCTTATTTCCTTTGAAATTCTTAAGCCAATAAAATAGAGGACAAATGCTCCGACTGCATTCCCACATATTTCCAGACAAAGTGATGGATATTAACGATATCCACGCATTGACAGTTTCCTGTGAGATGTTGGTAAGCTTGTTGGAATCCAAATTCAATTTTTGCAAATTGGGTAGACATTTAAATGTGCCCGGCTCAATTCCTTGGATGTCATTCCCTGATAAATCCAAGTTGTGTAAGGAACTCCAAGTCCATGTCAAGCCTTGGCTAATGGAACGAATCCTGTTCCACTGTAAGTAAATTGAGCGGAGATTGAAGAGACGTGGAAAATGAGCAAAATTGATCTTGGAAAACTGATTGTGCTCCAAGTGGAGCTCCTTCAACTTCAAGAGGCCAGCAAAAGCATTTCGGGACAAGCTTCGAAGACGATTATAACCCAAATCCAGAAAGTCAAGATTTCGACAGTCTTGAAACACTCTTATCGGCACAGTCTTTAATGAGTTAGATCTCAAGTGCAAAATGATGAGTTTCCGAAGACCTTTAAATTGTTCCGATTGCAATGTCTGAAGTTTATTGTAGGAGAGATCCAGATTGCGGAGATTGGGAACTGGGTGAAATGTTTTATTGTGCAGATAGGTAATTTTGTTGGAGCTTAGAATTAATTCTTTCAGTCTACGGATCCCTTGAAAGGCATCTTCATCCACTGAGCTAATGTAATTATGGTCAAGATAAAGCCATATAAGCTGGTTAAGGCCAGCAAACTGATTGGATTTGAGTTTCTGAATGCTGTTGAACCTTAATGATAAGCCTTGTGACCCTCCAGAAATGTTCTCAGGGATATCTGCGAAAGCATGAGACTCACAGTATACAATTTTGCCATCACATCTGCAGTTCTTTGGGCAAGCTCTCTGAGCCCCCGTGAGCATAACAAGCAGCAGTGTAGGAAGTAGCACTAGCACCACACGCATGCCTCTCAGCTGCGTAATTAAACGGAAACCTACAATATTAAAAAGAAGACAAATGCACATTGTAAAGCTATTAATATAAATCACCGCCAGCTTACCGATATCAGGGGCATCCCATCTAGTACAGTCATGGGACAGTTGATTTAAGAACAATGTATTCAACATCTGAAGTCTTATTTTCTTCAGTGTTGCATGTTTGCTATTCAGGTTTCCTTCTTTCTTCCTTGATTTTCAAATCACCACAGTGCCGTGGAACTAAGAAAATCTTTCCCGAGTTTCAGGAGTTCATACAGTCATCAACACTGAAAAGCACACAGCCTGTCTTATCACTTAACGCCAACATTTTAATAACAATAATATTTGGGTAGTCATTCTGTTGAACATCAGCACAAAAATGAAGAGTACTGAGTCTTCCGGTAATGGCAAAACTGTGACTTAGAAAATCCTGTACTTGGACATCTTTCCTAGTTGAGCAAACAGACTTTGATTTGACAAAAGAGGTTCAGTAAGCTGTCAAGGTAACCCAAGTTTGCCCTGCCTGAAACTGTATCCTTATTGCATAATGGAATAACAATACATGAGCTCTGAACAAATGGCATTGGGACTAGTATGGGCAACCAGTGAAGCATGGTATGAAGACTACTAACAGTGTGAGGTACTCTCAACGTGTTAATAAGCATATATACTCTCAGCATTCAGGAGGACCTGCCTACCGTGGCTCTCTTGCCCAGCAATAGATACATCAGCCCAGAGCCCTAACTACTGATAACACAGAACATGTCAAAGTTAAGATTGTCAAATTCTTATTAAATATTTGCATAAAATGAAAAATAATTTTGTGTAGTATTAGTTTTGCTGTTATTTTTAACATAGTTGCTTTTGCAAATTTGGGGAAAAAGCAAGAAGAGAAGCAATAGACTACTACCCCCCATTTCTCAAATTTCTCAGACTTTTTTTTTCCTCCCCTACCTCCATTAACTTCCAAAAACCTGCAAAGTTGCAATGTATTGGCACTTGTGCTGCATTTCCAAGTCATAGCATGTTAAGGGACTTCTTTCCTCTGTCAACAGTAGATTTATTATTTCTTAGCGGTAAGGGGGGGGGGAACCCTGTGTGCTGCAGTTTCTTTATCTTAAATATTCATATTTTAAGCAAGAGGCAATCAGCCAAACCTCTAATTAAAAAGCTCTCCTTCTTTCATTCAACCAGGTTTTTTGTTTTGTTTTGTTTTTTTTAATTTGAAACCCGATCTTGCTCTCTGTCCTTTTGCCAGTTACAATCTCATTGAAATACATTCCAGCTCTTCCAGACAGGGGAAAGGGGGGAAAAAAGCCAGTCACACTTGAAAAAATAAGACTGGCAAATGACTGCTGGAAATTTGGAAGCTGTGTTTAGGATACAGCTTCAAAGATAAAACAAACCCTTGAGCGACCTCTGATAAAGTAACGACCCCACCCCTACACACACACACAGTAAAGTGTTAACATTCTTCCTGACCGCGACCAGAAATACAAGCGTGGTTAATATTATCAAGAAATAGAAGCAAACACAATATTTATCTCAGGCTCAATTCCCAAGCTGTAGAAACGCATACAGAAGAGACAGTCTTAAAAGATATTTCTCTAGAGTCTGTTTGAGTCCGTGTTATGCATTTACAGATTTAAAAAGAAAAAACTACTAAAAGGAAAATGATCTAAAAATATAATAGCAACTATACTGAGTCAACTGGCAAACTCAGAGGCTGCTGCTTTTTGCCTGTTTCCCCGTCTTTTATCAGCTAATGCCACGACTGAGAATAGGAAGCCAAGAGGATCAGCTTTGCTAAGAAGGAAACAACAAAAGTTCACTTACCCATCCTTTGTCATCCAAAAACGGTTCCCCCCTCTCTCAGCTTTCTTCTTATTTGGTCTCTGGTGCTGAAACCACCACCACCTTCATGACACAGTGCGGCTGTCATTCACACCATTCTGATCCCGCATGTGAGCTAGTAGCCCCATACAAACTTCCCCGGAGAGGACAGGCAAAAAATATATATACATATATGAAAAAAAAAATCAGCATGGGGTGGGATTGGGGGGGGCAGGGAAAAGGAAGCCAGTGGGGGGGGGGGGAGGGGGAGGGCCTCTAAGCTCTGAGGACCATTGTGTAATTCACCAGAGACCCATCAGCAGTAATTGGCAATCTGTGCAAAAAAGCTACAGCCCATTTCGAAGGTAACCAACTTCTCTGTAAAAAGAGAGGTAAAAAAAAAAAAAGGAAAAAAAAAAGAAAATCTTCAGAATACCTGGCATTCCTTATTGTGCTGGCTTTTGCCATTCCCAGATAAAGCAATTCATCCTCTGGATTTTCAGTTCTTGAAGCAAGTAGGCCTCCTGTGCTGTATGAGACCCCAGTTTAAAAGCTATGCAGGCTAGGTTTATCCATTTAGCTGGTCAGGTTTAAAGTGTTTTGTAGCTGTGCTGAGAGGCAGCCCTTGTCTAATTCAGAAGGCTTTCCAGAGACTGATGATGCTCAGAGCTTGTTGGTGCTAATGCTTGAGTTTGTGATACACTGAGTGCCCTCCGCTGGAGAAAACAGATTGCACATTAAAGACGGGAACAAGTGAGCCTGTCAGTGGTGTGCAGCCTTCCCTCTCTCAGAAAGGGAAATTAAAGGCACAGGATCACTTTTTTTTTCTCTCCAATAATATATATATTATGAAAGGGTTATGCCAAGGATTCCATTCAGTGATATTAAATATTAAGTAAAATACTGGCTAAATATTACCCAATTAGCAGTTTTTAAAAGTTCCCTGGGCCTTTTTTTTTCTTTGCACAGATCACAGATTTATTATCTTTTTTCAGCAGAAATCATTTGAGCTTTTTTGTTGTTGTTATTGCTGTCAGTTTGTTTTATTTATTTATATTTTTTAAGCAAGTCACAGAGAGAAGCAATCTTAACTCAAGGGAAAAATATAATGAGATCACTTTTAAAGATAGTTACTTAAAATTTTTAGATCTAATTTTTAAATTCCCAACTTTTGATCATTAAATACACTATGCAATTTTGCACATCTTATTAAACAGTCTGGATCACTACTTTCTTGAAGTGTACGTTCTTAGTCTTAAAGTAGTTATCTTTAATACCATATTAACAAATGTGCAGGTAACTAAGAGAAACTAAATGTTACTTAGATAAGAGTTTTATTCCAGAGTATAATTGACATCCTTGTGCAGTCACCATATTTTAAAGTTGTCTACATTCATAATGCATTTTTTGTGCAAGTTACTTATAATGTACAATTCCAGAAGAAAAAAAGTATGTGAGTTCTGTATCACTGTTGTATTTCTCTAAAATTTGCCAAGTATCCTCACAATTAGGAAAGACGAAATGATGAAACACCTGCAATATATATTTTTAAAAGCCTATGCTTTCCATCAACTTGCATTGGACTTTGAGAAAAAAAAATAATGATGCATCACCTTCCATTTTGTTTCTCCTCTTTACTTGTTTATTTCATAATCCTCTGGAAGAAAATTTTTGGAACAATCCAAAAGAATGAACTAATGTAACACAGAGTGAGACTGCTAGATGAGATTACTAACCAAACTGCCAAAATATTAATAAGGAGGGCTTATCATATAAATAACATAAATAATTTGACTCAGATTTATGTGTAGGCAGTAACAGGCAATTTATCTAATTACCAAGATTTTTCAAGGAACAGAAAGAGATAATATGTCCCCCCAAATATATCCCTTTCTCATTAACTGATACTTGAATTTCTATTTTAGAAATGTATACTTTTGGCTTAAGGCTTAATACCTATTGAAACGCAAATGAACACCCAAAGAGGGAATTTTATTTGGTTAATGAAAAAGGTATACCTTTCTAAGGAAATAAACATAAATGATACACATATAATTTGTTCGTAGTATAGTTTACATAGAAACAAACACCCTACCCAAATATTCAATAATAGAGGGTCATGTTAAGAAAAATTAATATATTCATGATTAGAACACATGCTGCCCTTAAAATTAAAATAAAATTACTTGTATTTGTTGACAGGGAATGATGACCACAATGTATAAAGCAAGGTGAGTAGAGGCAGAGAACACAGGAAAAAGGATGATTAGGGAGTCTACTTTTGTACATATTTTTAATTGTACATGGAGGCAAAATAAACTGTACAGAGTAGATTTTCCTGGGAGATGAATTTTGTATGGATTTAATTTCATCTTTTATGGGTTTTTTTTTTTGTCTATTTGTATTTTCTGTTTCTTTTAAATATGATGACTACGTGGTACATATAACATTTATGCACATATACATATGCTTGTGCACATATGTGTACATTTTCCTTTGTTTGAATATAAGATATAAGAAAGAGCAGCTTTTGATAGTGGATTGGAAAAATCTAATGGTGTTACCCACATTGATGGTGTAATAACCAACTAAAAAGCAAGCTTTCTTTGAAGTACTAAGATCTAATAGATGCCAAATTCCAAAGCAGACACTAAATCACATGCAGACTTTACAAAGGATTTTGTCAAAAGTCAATTATACACTGTGATTCTTGAACACACTGTGAGGGCACAAAAGGGCCAAGAGAGTTAAGAGGGACAAAAGATGTTGTGAGAAGGACTTCTTTAGAATGAGTTGTCCTGGTATTACTTACATGTACACACACACACACACACACACACACACACACCCTTCACCGAAGGAAATGAGGGTGGTATACCTACACCTTAGCTTAATTGTAGTGTGTTAAAAATAAGACAAAGGCACCAAATGGGGTTACTTATGTTAAGCCTCATATTGACAAACCAGGATTTAACTTAATTACAGTTTGGCCACTCCAGGAAAACAGAATCTTAAACCAGTCAATAAGGAATCACCTGGTCAACACTAGTAAGGTCATCTGTCTGATAGCTCCCTTTATTCCCTGAAGGAAAGTGACCTTGTCACAACCAACCTTCCTTTTTCTAATATAATATCTTTGTCCTATTCCCTTTGGTCTATAACAGTCTCTCATTTTTATGGCTTCTTAGAGCCCCTTTCTATCTGCTAGATGGAATGCTCCCCAATTCATGAATCACTGAATAAAGGCAATAAGATCTTTAGAAATGATGGAGATGAATTTTGGTTTAACTGTTTTGGTGGCAGTGATGGAATTCAAAGGAAATGTGTGTATTTGAGGGGACAACAAGAAACACAGGCACAATTACTCATGAATCCTTTGAATTCTTTGTCTTTCTTGCCATTTCTTAGGGCCACAGGTAAGTTCCTCTGAGTTCTGAGTTCTGGTCTCTTTGCATTGAACTCTTGGTCTAATCGGCTTTCTAGGGACACCTAGGTCGCTCAGGCAGTTGAGCATCTGACTTTTGATTCTGGCTCAGATGATGCTCCCAGGGTTATGGGATTGAGCCTTGTGTTGGGCTCCACACTGAGCATGGAGCCTGCTCAGGATAACCCCCCCACTCCTTCTGTCCCTCTTTCTCTCTCTCTCTCTCTCTAAAATAAATAATCATAATCATAATAATCATAATTGTCTTTCTAGTCCAGGGCAGGTCAGCTTAAGGTAACAGTTGTACCAGAACCTCAGCCCCTAGACTTTGGTTCAGTCCCCAGACGCCATATTGGGAACTCCTGGTGCTTCATTCTGCAGTTTTTCATTTGATTGGAATCCCAGTTTGCAGTCCCCATTTGTTGGGTCCTCTCCTCAGTACTCAGTTCCACATTGGAAACTGTTAGCAGGGCACAAAATGCCATCTCTTGTCCAGGCTACTGTTGATTTCTGCTAATAGGCACATAAGGTAAAGGCCATTGCTAATGGGAATCGTGGAAGCCAAAGCTACAAAATTGGTGGATGGCATGGGTGGAACACTTAAAAGCTGTTAAAGCACTTGCCACCTAATTCTAAGACTTTCATGTTAGGATTAGGTGGCTACAGAATGGGTTAGACTGACACTAGGTCACATGCAACCTCAAGAAAATTTCCAGGTAATGAGGAACACTGTAAAATGCACATAATCCTCAAGCCACTGACACATCCCTGTTAGGTATTAATTTTGCTCTGGGACACCAAAGGCATACCTAAAAGAAATAGGATCCTTACATTCCAAAGATTTGAGAGTGCCACCTTCTGGCACACCTGCTTATTTTATGGCTAAGTAATGTGGGTCTCAGAAGCTGTACATACCTACAAAAATGGAAAAACTTTACTAAAGGCAATCTAGAATTACAGCGGCCATTATGGGGAATGATGTGGGAAACAAAGGCAGAAAGAAATGACAAAATTACATTTCCTTATAACCTGCAGCTCATTGACAAGTATTCGAGGCACGCAGAGTACAGCATTCCTCCAGGAACTCCCAACTGTCTTAATATGAATGCTTTGCAAGAGGGAAAAACAACCTTAGCTCGACAATGGTTAGGTTTCCAGGATCCTGAGAGTCTTCTTTAGCATATGGAAAACCCTCTGTAAACTTCCCCTTGCCTTTACCTCCCCCAATTCCCAAGTATATCATCAATCACTCCTCACAATCTCTGGACAGCTTGTTCTGCCCACTGTTCCTGTCCCTGTGCTTTAATAAAACCACCTTTTTGCAACAAAGACATGTCACAAACTCTTTCTTGGGCATTGGTGCCAAACCCCAATAGGGAACATTCCAATTAGACAAGATTGTTCATTTTAGAAGTGCATTTGAAAGCAAGAGTTCCCAAAACAAATAAATACAATGGGTTATCAATTTTAATTGGTATTCATAAGTCTCCAAAAAGATTCAAAATTCCAAAATAGCTTCATTGACATATTTGCTAAAAAGCCTAATGCCAAATTAAAAATATATTAAAAAAAAAAAAAAAACAAGATCATCAAAGATCATCAAATAGAGCTAACTCCTATTGCCTCCTATCTACCTCCCACCCCCCTGCCTTTCATTATCTGAGTACTCAGTCTACTAATCCTCTGTCTGAATTGTCTTTCCACTATTAAGAGACAGCAGGAACATAAACAAAAGTCTACCAAATTAGTGGCCTTACAGATACCTCGGTATATACTCTGGAAGGAGGGCCCCCATAAGAACCCTTCACAGCGTTACAGAACCATGAGAGATTTTGTGATAAACTGCTACATTATTCCCTTAAACAGAAAGAAATGTCTCTTTCTTCTGGTTATCTTTGGGGGTGGCTTTGGATCTTGGGAGGGTAATATCTTCTCCACCCTCTTTGGGGATGCCTCTTGGTTTTACAGGTCAGTGGTTCATACTTCCAGGAATATTTACTGTTTGTAAATGGCTGAAACTAGTCCTGGCTAAAAATGATGATTTGTTTTTTTCTGGCAAGATATTTCAAATGATATTTTAAGCATCTCAGTGGTTAGAAGTTGTTCAAATTGAAAGCTGATATTCAGAGCCTGATAACTTTTTTAGGCCTCCTCCTCTAAGCTAAATGGACTCAGAGGGAATGAGAAACAAGTGAAAGACAAAGCTCTAATCTAGAATACAGGAATATTTTATTTCCGTTTTAGGTGAAGATCTTCTCCCTGATATAAAGAAGCAAACGAGGATAATTTAATTGAATGGGTAGTTCAACCTCTTGATATCATTGGGGCTGCAAGCCAATTCTTTGAACAATTAAAAGCACCTGTTCTTATCTTACAAATGTTTATAAAACCAGAAACAGCTCCAGAAACAATTCATAGTTCACCTACCATTTTAACTAATCCCAAACCCTCCACTATTTATCTCAAAATGAAGGCTTATATTGAAAAATTCTGGCCTTAGGGAACAAAAGTGCTACTTGGAGGAACAGGCATTCTTTCTCTATGCCTTTGAGATGTAAATATTCTACCCAGTCTTCTCTGGAAGTTCTTATCTAAACCATCTCTTTGAAATGCAAACTTAAGAGAGCAACTTATTCAGAAAGAGAGCAAGAGAGAGGCTGTTTGGGAAACTGGAATTAAGGGAAATGAAATAATGTTTCTTCTCCACAAATATTAATAAAAAGGTTGAGCCATCTGAGCAGGTAACTTTAACTTATTCCATTTGCCAGAGACATGATTTGCATCCAACTGCTCTTCTATAAACTAGTGAATTAAAACAGTGTTGGAACTGGCTTTTACTTTCAGTGGGTCTGGATAAAAATATGCACATGTGTTTTCCACACAGGAGAGGACTATATGACAGAGAAAGTGTCGGCCTGAAGCCATTTTAAAACCTGGTGATACCCCCAACAGAAAGGGTTTGCAAACTCTGCCCCTCTGCCCAAAAAAACGAACAAACGAACAGACAAACAACAAAAACAGAAACCAATCAAGTTTGGAAGGTACTAGATAGATGAAGAAAAAAATATGTCATCCCTGTCAAGGGAAATTTGGTCCAATGGAGCTATTAACGATCTAGCAATGTGTACATGAAAAAGAGAAATATCTTTTGACATCTGCTAGGACTAGAGATCAAAAAACCTTTTGATAATTGTTAAGTCAACCAAGAAGATTCCTGGGGCAGTCTGAAACAATAGTAAGTAAGGGTGAGAGGAGGTAAGAGAGAATGAGAGAAACTGACCATACTTTTTTTATAATTCCTAGGTAGCAGACGTTTCCACCCACAACTGGTCCTACACTGGAACAGGGGGACAGTGCTTACGTGTGAGCTTTATATAACATACAGTATTAATATGGCAGATCCAATATTCCATTTACAGATTTGAGACTTTATGAACTAAGGATATAATATGAATTTTTGTTATCTCAGAACCATTTTGTTACACACAGAGCGTTCAGTGACCTCATCTTAGTAATATGGAACTGACCATGGTAGGAGTTTTCACACCAAGGAAATCAGCAAAAGCTGAAGTTCAAAACATGATTTATTATTTTGTTGAATATCTACACTTAAGAAAGTGATATAGAAAATATTAGTAACACAGATTAAACTTAAAAGTATACTGTTTATAACCATTTAATTATAAATAGGTTTTATGTAATTATAAATAGCTATTATATAAATATAAATTATAATGTATATAATTTCAAATATGTAATATTTGAAAACTATGATCTGATGGGGCAAAAAATTACCATGTCACTGATGAACAAGGAAAATTCTAATATATGTATATACTGTTTCACTTTTGTCTTACTCATTAATGTAAGCAAAAATATCAGACAGTATTCATGCTGGAATAATACCTGGAGAGCCAATTATTAAGCATTTACCAGTAAACGACCATGCCTACAAGTCTACATCTATATTGTTCCAAAAGTGAACTAGTTTAAACACATAAATGGTACTGATGACCTGGTTTCAATATCTAAATCAAAATTCAGGGCGTCTGGGTGGCTTAGTCAGTTGGGTGTTCGACTTCGGCTCAAGTTATGATCTTACTGTTCATGGGTCCAAGCCCCGTGTCGAGCTCTGTGTTGACAGCTCAGAGCCTGGAGCCTGCTTTGGATTCTGTGTCTCCCTCTCTCTCTGACCCTCCCTGGCTCATACTCTGTCTCTCTCTCTCTCTCAAAAAGAAGTAAACATTAGTTTTTTCTAATTCAATATTATTACATAACCGATGTCACTTCCAATATCCTCAATACTTTTTTCTTTTCTAAAATATCATTTGTTCTCCTCAAAACTTAAAAGCCTGTATCAATTAAGAACTTTAAAAGTGAAAGAAATCTCAACTCAAACTGAGTGAAAATAAAAGGGAAAATTATTTTAGTTTGTGTAAATCAAAATTGTATACTCAGATACAGGTTGACTCAGAAATTCAAAGTATCGCTGGTATAACCAGTTTCTTTGGTCCTTCTCAGGCCTGATTTCCAATGTGTTGTTTCCAATGTAATTTTCGTTTCAAAACAGCTCTAGTAGCTCCAGCTCCATGTACAGTAAGATTCAAGAATAAATGTTTCATTGCATGAAGTAACTCCAGTACTCTAGTGGATTTTGTCCCCCCTATTAATAATTTTCTGTGACTAGATGATTGGGATTTCCTGAGTGGTGTATATAAAGGTCATGTATTCTACCACTAGGTGTGCTGGGAATAGCTTCTTCTTCTTCTTTTTAAACATATTTTTTAAGTGTATTTATTTATTTTTGAGAGAGAGAGACAAAGAGAGACAGAGAGAATGAGCAGAGGAGGGGCAGAGAGAGAGGGGGACAGAAGATCTGAAGCAGGCTCTTCTCTGACAGCAGAGAGCCTGATGTGGGTCTCAAACTCACAAATCATGAGATCATGACCTGAACTTAAGTCAGAAGCTTAACTGACTGAGCCACCCAGGTGCCCCTGGGAATAGCTTCTTAAAACACATGTACTGCGAACAGCTGAATGGCTCTGTAGGTAGAGTTCAAGCCCCATGTTGGATATACAGCTTACTTAAAAAAACACTCAAAAACAAACCAAAACATGTACTAAAAGGGGGAGAAAAATGGTGTGTGCATCTCTTCCAAAGTATAATGCCATCACCAAAAAGGGACTGCTGCCCTGCCAGGGTATACCTTGAATCTAGGTGGGGATCTTGTAACTAATCCTCACCAAGGACTATGAGCAGAATTGATGTGTATTATTTCCAGGTCACGGTGGTCAAAGAAAAAGGGTCCATTTCTTCTGCTTCTAACTAGAACCCAGGACTCTAAAACCCTGTTAAAACTATTACACTACAGGGGACTGTTTATCTTGCAGTATAAAAGGGACAAGGTGTAATGATGGATATTGGGACTAAAAATATACACCATGCAAATAAATATGCAAACCAAACATAAACAAAAAAACATTTAAAAATACAAAAACAGAAACAAAACAACATAATAAAACATAACAACATCCCAGTAACCTTTTGCTCTTGCTCTACCCTGCCATCAGGATGTCATGTTACCTATGTTTTCTTTATCCTCAATATGTAAAGTTCTTCATACCCTGACTTACCAAATATTTCCAATCCTCCTCCTAACTTCACGCTCAAATGGCATAAAAGCAGAATTACATTGTGCCTGCTTCTCCTACACACATATGCGTGCATATGTGCACATACACACTGAAAAGCACATCATGCATGCATGTGCTTAAAAATAATTTACTCATCAGACACATTTTAATTATGTACCTAATTGAATTTCATTCAACATAAAGAAGAAACTTGAATCCACTTTTTCAAAATTAATGACTTTTTCTCCCTTTCCAATTTACTTATCATGATTTAACAGTGCCTCAATTCTGATAGTAGTGATAATTAGTCACTTAACTTGTTAAAATTTAAATAACATTTTATAATACATGTTCAGCTGAATTTAGGAATCTCGATGTCCATACTCAAAACATTTAATCCCAATGTGTATATTAAGGTAATTTCATATTAATATATTCACAGAAAAAGTTGTATTGAAATATAGACACATACAAATGAACTCCATGCCTCATTTTATAAAATAAAAAATTTTAATAACATAGGATATTAATGAGTAGTAATGATAGTGTAAACATAACAAAATGGGGTTTGGGGTGAATGGAAATTGGGCATTAAAACAATAAAAATGAAAATAAAGGACTTACAGTTCATGATAAATTAAAAATTTTTTGAAATGTTTATTTTGAGAGAGAGCGTATGTGTGCATGAGTGTGCATGAACAGAGGAGGAGCAGAGAGAGAGAGGAGAAAAGAGAACTGTCAGCAGGCTAATGCTGTCAGTGCAGAGCCTCACAAGGGGCTCCATCTCAAACTGTGAAATCATAACCTGAATTGAAATCAAGAGTAGCCCACTTAACTGAGCCACCCAGGTGCCCCCTAATTATGATAATTTTTTTAAATTGTTTATGTTTAATTAATTAAAAAAAAAAAAGTATGAGTGGGGGAGGGAAGAGAGAGAGAGGAAGATGCAGAATGCAAAGCAGGCTCCAGGCTCTGAGCTGTCAGCACAGAGACCAATGCGGGGCTCGAACTTATAAACCATGAGATCACCACCTGAGCTGAAGTTGGACACCTAACTGACTGAGCCACTCAGGCACCCCTATGATAAATTTTAATAAATAAAAAAGAAGCTGTTATGAAAAAGAATGGGGGATAATTTGTTTTGGAGAATGAGGGAAGGAATCTTTAAAAATAATATTTTAATGGGCTTTCAAGTAAAATGCTCTCATATATTTGTGAAATGGAAAAATTACCAAATTTTTGAGACTAAAGGAATGAGTAAGAGTGAAGTAGGTGAATATGAAGGACAAAGAGAGAAGAATACATTAGGGAAAAAAGATAATAGTATGTGAAGAGGTGAATGCTTGGCTTATTTGAATAAATAATGGGAAAAAACAAATAATACAAACAGACTCATAGATGATTCAATATTAGAGTTACAAGACTTAGATTTAAAGATAATTTTGGTTACTATTTTAAAGAAGTACATATATCACAAGATGGGGATTCCAGCAAATAAATGGAGTTATAAATAAGAATAAAATCAAAATTATTGTTGCAGGGAGTATGGCCAGAGTTGCAAAAGATGAGTCCACAAACAAAGTGCAGTTAAGTGAAAGTCCTCATACTTGAGTCAGAATGAGGTCCCTGACTCCAGAATGAAGCTTCTTTTCATTAGGATAATTGCTAAAGACTATGTGCATAAAGTCAGCTAAGCAAGTGTGTTAAACAATCTAATGGTTTAGCTTTTCAAGGTTGAATTTCAAGTTAACTGGTTTCTGTATCACTAGGAAGGGTCAGGTGTGAATGAGGATCCAGCCCTGGACAATGTTAATGGCTCTAGGCCTTAGGAACCCAGCTGCGTTCAGCTGTGTAAACATGTCCCAAGGCCTTGCACCTTCTCCAGCCCTTCCCTTTTGAAGTCTTTCCTTTGATGTTTCTCTCCTGCATCTCCTACAAATTATAAACCAAAATATAGAATAATTGAAAATAACTGAAATTAATTAATCAAATTTAAGTGGAAATTGGGCACAGCTGAAGAAGATTATGTAGTGAACTTGATAAAATAACAAAATGTGAAATTTAGTTCAGGGACTTTTGTTTTATATATGCATTTATATTTTATTTTTACTATCATACATAGAAAAGAATATATTTTACTAAACCAAAAATATTTTACTCAGAGCAATATTACTCTGGTATTTTTTTTTACATTATTGAATTTTACTTAATAATATGCTGATTGTATATTTAATTGATGTCTCAGTGTATATAGTTTAAACAACACTGATATGAACAGAAATAGAACCTAAAATTAAGATAAGCTTAACAGCCTTTTCAAAATCACAAATCACAAATGTTAATAATATAGCTATGAATAGAACTAAATGCATGTACAATGACATCATATGGTTTACATAACATGAGCATTTTGTCTGTTAGGGCCAACAATGGCAACATCAACTGGAAATCCTGGTAACTCTTGGTTCCATCTTTTATAATCATTTTTGGTCTTCAGTGTCTGTCATTTTCATAAATTTTGAGATGATATAAAAAATTGCACAAAGAAGGATGAACAAAGTCTTACATGAAAATGCAAACTTTGCTTCAGTGAAAATTTTAAAAAGAAAGTGAAAGCAATAGAACAAGGCATTGTTTCCACATGATATCTTAAAATGCTTATAATAATAAGAGTAATAAGCTATCAGAAATTCAGGAAGTCAGACCAGAAAAAAAAAAATAAAAGACATATTACTAACTAGGAAAATAATTAAAAGTTAAGCCACATATTAACTGTATTATCAGATATTACATTTAACTTTTTTTAATTTTTTAAAAAATGTTTATTTATTTTTGACAGAGAGACAGAGCATGAGCAGGGGAGGAGCAGAGAGAGAGAGGAAGACACGGAATCCAAAGCAGGCTCCAGGTTCTGAGCTGTCAGCACAGAGCCTGACGTGGGGCTTGAACTCACAGATCGCGAGATCATGACCTGAGCCAAAGTCAGGCACTCAACCAACTGAGCCCCCAGGCGCCCCTCAGATATTACATTTTAAATAATATTGCAAATGTTTTTATGTTTGCTCTCAATCCTATATCTATAGCAGAAATGTGAATTAGAATAATTATTTTGTCATGTATTCAGCAGTATGTATCAAGATCCACACAAATGTACCTAGCCTTTAACCTAGTGTACCCATTCTAAAATGTCTCAAAATAAAAAAATATACATTAAAATATATGCAGTACTGTGTTATTAGACAAGGAGAAAATAAGGCACACAATAAACTTCAAAAAAACTAGATTTTTTTGTTTTACTGAAACATGGCACATTAATCTATAAAATATTTGCAACCACTAAAATATGAAAATAATTTTATGATGAAAGCAAAATAGTATTCATTTTATTAATTACAACCATGAAAGAAAATCTATACTCATACTGAAAAACACAGGAAAAAAAAACTGGCTTGATAAATATGTAACTTTTTGGTAATTTCTTTATGGTTATAATTCATTTTCTGCAATACATATGAATCAGAAGAATAGAAGATGATACCAGAAAAGAGTTGCTTTTTACCCTAAATTATGCCAAATTAATTTCAGGTATCAATCAAGTTTCTGACTTTATTATAAAATGGTCTGGAATAGTTTGTAAATGATTTTAAACTAAATGTCTTCCCTGGCTACATAAACATATCTCATCAGGCATCTGTTACAGTAGGCTGATTGATTAGTATCAATATTTTACACCCTACTCTTCTTTTTGTGTCTGAACCATGCTGATATATCTCTTTACCTTTTACATCTTGTTTATCTTCTAGAAGGAAGGGGATGGTAACACAAAATTTTATAGAAGAGATATTTTTAGGGTTAAGTAATGATGATAGCAAAACACATAAAGACCTATAAAATGCTTAGTTCTGGTATAATATAGCTAGTAGAATTCAGGCTGTGTATCTGGTAAAAAATAGATTTAGTATTTGTGTTTACTATTTTCTGCATATTGTCCTGACATATCTAGCAATTATATTTTGGTAACTGTCATCACACTGCTGTTGTTGATTGGCTTTGCCCTTCCATAAACGAAAGTTTTATAATTATTCACTAGCTATATTCCTTCTCAGCATATGGTAGTGCCTATTTGTGTATGGTCTTCTATGAAGTACAGAATAATTTTAATTGAAATAGCCCAACCAGATATTCTATATCAACTAATGCTCAAGTAATACCATCAGTCAATATTCTTTCTCTTTCTGCCATATGGATACATACTTTTCAAATGAAAGTAAGACGGTATATTAAAAAGTACATGAATATTGAAGTAAAAAGAATATAGGTTTACATTCTAATGCAGCACTATTAGCTGTTGCTCCATTTAAGAAATACCTACTGAATATGCACTGTATCAGTAAGCAAAAAATATCTGTCTTTAGCTGGATATAAAAATTTAAGTTAACCTGTCCTTAAGTTCTTTATCTATAAAATGAAAATAACAGGATAATAGTATATAATTTCTAAGGTTTTGAGTATTAAATATATATATCTGCATATCAGTATCCACATATGGTAAGTATAGCAATATATTTGTATTTAATTAATGCATGTTTAGTGTTTTCCCTGATAGATTTAATAATATTCAGCTGAGCCTATCTGCATATATTTTTGTATTTTTTACTATCAAGTTTTTTCTCAAAAGAGAGAATACGTTTTTTATATATATATATATATATTTGTTTGTTTGTTTTTTTATTGATCATCACTGCCAGTACATTACCAGGCCTGCTCAAGTCCTTTAGTTAAACATGTCTTATTGCATTGGTACTCTCATTAAGAGCACCTGTGTCATGGTCCAAGCTCAACAACAAACCAGCAAAATGACCTTAGTAATATCACAATTTCCCTAACCATTTTTTCCTGTAGTCTCTAAATGAAGGCATCAAATTGCTTTATGTGCAACCAGTCTCTGATTAAGTCATACTAACTGAATTAGAGCAAACAAACTATAGGTTATAAATATCAAGGAAATACTAGAGAATATTTAGTCATCTTTTTTCCTTAGAATCCCTAACAAAATTAGATCTATTGTGGGCTATTATACCAGCCACTAAAAACCCCTCCATCCATCTCATATATAAAATAAAAATGTGTGAAAATAACTTTTTAGTGAATTAGATGAGAAAATGTTAAACTGCTACCTGCCTAGATTGAAGTCTTCAACGGTCAATTCATGACTTTATAAATTAGCCCTTAATTTCTAAACAACAACAACAAAAAAAAAGCCTTTCAACTGAAAAAAAATTATTTTATTCAACAGGTCCCAATATAAACTCTCCTTATTTGTAGCTATATAGAGCCCAAGTGGGGGAGAAAAACAAAAAGCTTAAAAATTCAGCTTATATGTAATAGTAGCACCTTTGAGTTGGTTTTGCATTTATTCAAGGAAGTGAGATGTTTTTGTTACAAGGTCCCCAAATGACCCTGAGTCACTCTCATCTAAAGTAGACAGCATAAAGTTAATAGTGAGCGACAATAGCAAATGAAAAAAGGAACATGCTTCTGCAGCATAGAGTGGATTTCATTCCATTCAGCAGGAATATAAGTAACAAGGCAACAGGAGCTTAGATGCTTATCACTGCAATTCCTACACCCTCTGGGTTTAATGATTAACACATAATTAGAATGTAAATAAGAACTATCTGGATATTACCTTGAAACGCATGTCCCATCAGAAAATATTTCCCTACTAGAGTTGATTTTATATATATTTATATATATATAAATATATAAAAAATATATATATATATTTGTACAGATACAAACACGTGCCCCACCACACAAATATATTTGGCTGATTTATGCAATTTACTACTTACTGTACATTACTGCCTATGAAAATATAGTTGTATATAAAACATTTTTCCCAATAGAAAATTCTCACATTTATAATTGGCCATTGCAGTAATAAAACTCCAAAGAAATCTCAATTTAGCAATTAATAGAGGAATTTGAAAGAAAATTAACAGGGACATTGACAGGAATTTGGCAGGATTCTAGTGCTATCTAGATACCAGCTATGAGTAGGAGTTTAGCATCTTTTTAAAAAAAAATTCAGAACACTGCTTTTCATATCTGTATACAGTCTTATAAAATTTAATACATTTAATAAAGGTAATGGCAAAAATGAACAGATATTAATAGTTTAAAACATGTAGATACAGAAACTATACAGGCTAACTAAAACATATTTCTAGAAAAACATGACTGAATTTAAATTTAGAGGGGAGCCGTTGACACAAGCCTTGTAATGGTCACTAGAGTAAAACCCTTCAGAGGAGCCTACCTTGTTTGCCAACTTTGGTGCTGTAACCCACTAGCTGTGTGCCCCAGCAATGAGAGACCTAAGCTAACAGCTGATACCGAGGTTTTAGCTGGAAGGACTACCTATACCAAGAACCAACTCATAGAAAGGTACTCTTTAACTAAATTTGGACTTTATTTCTTTCATCTCCCCTTTCCCTGAAACAACAGTATAATCAATCTATCACTGTTTGGAGTATGTTATTTCTTTATTGGCTTATTAACAGACATTATCCTATAACTACTAGCTTATAAAATATTATAAATTATATTTCCTACAGTAAACCTATATTAAATAATTTATTGGAAAAGACTTTTTAAAAATTCCAGAACTAGAAAAAATAATTCTAAAATTTATAAGGAACCACAAAAGCTAGAGGTGTCACACTTTCTGATTTCAAACTGTATAAAAAGCTAGGGTAATCAAAACACTATGGTATTGGGAAAAAGAAAACAGACATGCACATCAGTAGAATAGAATTGAGAACCCAGAAATAAATTACACATATATTTATAATTAATCTACAACAAAGGAGCCAAGAACATACAATGGAGAAAGGACAATCTCTTCAATAAATGGTGTTTGGAAAATGGGACAGTACACGCAAAAGAATGAAAATAGACCACTATCTTACATCATACACAGCAATTAACTCAAATAAAGAGCTGAGTACAAGACCTGAAATCATAAATTCTTGAAAACAGGTGGTAAATTACCTGACATCAGTCTTGGCAATTCCTTTTGGTCCAAAATCAAGGAAAACAAAATAAAAAAATAAACAAATGGGACTACATCAAACTACAAAGCTTCTGCATAACAAAGGAAACCATCATGAAAATGAAAAGCAACCTACTGAATGGGAGAAGATATTTATATCTGGTATATTATATAGCAGTCATATATCTGGTTTGGGATTAATATCCCAAATATACAAGAAACTCATACAACTCAACAAAAAACAAACATCCCAATTAAAAAATGGGCAGACAACATGAACAGATATTTCTCTAAAGAAAACAGAGATGGCCAACAGGCACATGAAAAGATGCTCAATATCACTAATTATTAGGTAAATTCAAATCAAAACCACAATGAGATGTCACTTATCAAAAAGACAGGAAATAATCAGTGCCAGAGAAAATGTGGAGAAAGGGGAACCCTAGTACACTGTTGGTGGGATTGTGAACTGATGCAGCCACTATGGAAAACAATATGGAGATTCCTCAAGAAGAATAGAATTACCATATGACCCACCCATTCCATTTTTGAGTATTCAACCAAGAATTCAAAAACACTAATTTGAAAAGTCATATTACCTGTGTTCATTGCAGCATTATTCACAATGACCAAAGTACTTGGCTATAAGAATTAACTCTTGCTATCTGTAACAACATGAATGGAACTTGAGGGTATTATGCTAAATGAAATAAGCCCAATGGAGAAAGACAAAGACCATAAAATTTCACTCATATATAGAATCTAAAAAAAAAATGAACAAACAACATTAAAAACAAATTCATAGATACAGAGAACTGACTAGTGGTTACCAGAGTGAGAGGGGTTGGGGAGTGGCCAAAATGGATAAAGGAGGTCAACTGTATGGTGATGGCTGGTAACTAGATGTGTAGCAGTCATCACTTTTGTCATGTACACAGATGTAGAACATGCTGTACACCTGAAATTTAGATAATTAAAAAGAGAGAGAGAGAGACAGAGACAGAGAAGAGGTTGTGTTCCCTCATTAAAAGAGAAATGGATTTCAGCTCAGGTCACGATCCCAGGGTTGTGGGATCAAGCCTCACTTCGAGCCCTGCGTCAGGCTCTGTGCTGAGCGTGAAACCTGCTCTCTCTGTCTTTTCCCCTCTCTCTCTGCTCTTCCCTCACTTGCATGCTTGTGCGTGCTCTCTCTCCCTAAAATAAAATAGTAATAATAATAATAATAATAATTTAAAAAAAGAGAAATGATCTCCACTCTGATTAGGCAAGTACCTCATTTCAGCAACAGGGACATGAGAGTTTTTTTTTCAGAAGACAAATAGACTGGGGAGACGCATGCTCTATACCTCAATACAAAAGCTAAAACAAAGATAATTTATAATTTGTTCCATCTGTTGGTATGTGCAACTCTAGGGTTCAGCTGAAGTGCAGCTGGCATAGAAGGGGTATAGAAGGTCAGCCCTTCATTGCCTGTGATAAGCTACACATCAGAATTGATAACAATCACCAAAATGAAAAAAAAAATCTACTTAACATTTACTTTACTCTAGTCACAACTCTAAACAGTGTATTTTTTTTTTTTGTTCCAATATATGCTTACAGGTACTATTTTCATTTCACAGATGAAAAAACAGAAGCATGGGATTTTAAATAAATTTCTTAAGATTGTACAGCTAATACAAGATGAAACCATTATTAGAATCCATGGAGTTGGGACTCCAAAGCCCATGCCCTGAGCTACTAGGCTGGCCCACCACAAGATTATCTAGACCAACTGCTCCTGAGAGTGTGGGGAAACACAAGCAGGAACCCTAAGTCCGCACGATCCTGGAGGTAGATTCCATCCTGACCAGGTTTGACTTTTACACTGAACTAAAATTTTATGGACAATGACTAATCTGCTGGACTAAATTAGGCAATGAACTCACTCTGAGTCAAAGAAAGTGTGGGAGCTGTAACCTCTGGACATCTCTCCCCTGACAATGAGTTTGTGTAGGCTGAGATCTCCAAGGGGACAATGGAGAGTACTGAACTGCTTCCAACAAGGACTGAGTACATTTCTAGTTCCTGCAGAGGATGGTATCATTCATACAAAAACTGCACCGAATAATGGATACCACATGACAGAAGGCTGGTGGGCTGAGGCCCACCATTTCTTTTTAACCAAGCAATTGACTTAAAGGTAAAATTAGAACACTTAGAAGAAATTTCTCTTTTTGTTCTCAAATTCTGTTCTCTCCAGCCACATATCTTACGAATGCAATTTACTGACTATAAGATGCAATATGCAAAGTAAGACTATTATTCTATGATGTACCGTTTACCATTACTTGTTTAACATGATGTTAGAAATGGGTGTACAATAAATATACATATCCAATTTCAAGGTATTTTCTCTTTCTAAAGGAAATAATGCATACATTTTAAAAGCCAGATTACAATGTTTAAAAACTTGTAACAATTAAGGTAATTAAACAAGGGGGACATTACACTGAGGTGGTTCTAATGCCTTAGCAGCCTATGTAAGCAAACCAAAATCCAAGCCAGAATCAGTGCATTCTAATCCACAAATATTAAACTTAAGAACAACCAATCACAAATAGCCAACCAGGTTTTCCCAAATAAGGCATCCATAAGCTTTAGCCAATCAAATAATTTTTTGGCTTTGCTTCCCTGCCACCTCAATAAAATCTCTCCCTCTAGCTCCTGCCCATGGAGTATTCGTAACTACCCAATTTTGTCTTGGTGCTGATTCAAATTGCTGCATGCTCAAATAAACTCTTAAAAATTTTAATTCCTCAGCTTATCTTTTAAAACAGTATATGACAAAGGAGTGTCATAAACTTAAGTGTTAGCTAAAAGTGTAGAACCTGAATATGGTGGATAACTCCTGTGGCTCAGGAAGCTTTTGACAGAGAACAAACCGGTAAGGCTGGAGTCATTTGTCTGTTAACAGAAGTGTCAGCAAAATTCTTGTAATTCAAGTCTTATTAGGCTGTATAACAACTCATTTATATTAGCATTTTAGGTAAAATTGTGAGTAAATCATGAAATGGAGAATATATCTGAGCTTTAATTGGCTAAATTCTTATCCAATGTAAGCATTTGAGTCATGAGGTTTTTCCATCGTGTTATTTGCCTATCGATATAAACACATAATCATGTGACTAGAAACTGCATGATATATAGAGATGTATATAAATACAAAAAACTAGATATCATTTAAATAACTCACATTATGCATTGAATGCTATTTTCAAAATTCCATGGTGATGAGAAGATTGCTAAATTGAGCAATTATTTAGTGTCTTATTAATATAATTGTTTTTACTGGACATTACCTACGTGTAAAACCCATGCATCAATTTCAGAGTCCAATTCTTGAAATAATAAACACTGCATTCAATAGGGTTGCCTGGGTGGCTCAGCCAGTTAAGCACCCAGCTCTTGATTTCGGCTGAGGTCATGATCTCACAGTTCCTGAGATAGAGCTCTGCATCAGGCTCTGTGCTGACAGTGGGGAGTCTGCTTGGGATTCTCTCTCTCCCTCTCTCTCTCTCTGCCCCTCCCCTGCACTCGTTCTCACTCACTCACTCTCTCTCTCTCAAATATTAAAATAAAAACACTGTGTTTTATATTTCTATTATATAACAAAATTGCATATTATCAGTATCCAGTTTTTACTTTTTAATACCTGCACCCATGGCATTATTTCTACTTGCATGATCTAGCAAACTGTTCCTTGGAGAAAATGTTAAAGTTAATGAAGCTTATTTTATTATTGATTTGTGACTTCCGGTTGATTGACTTGTTAACTTAATAAGTGACTTGATTCCATGCAACACTTAAACACTCTTTCTTGAAATAGACTTCACCAATGATGCCAAAGCTGCTGAAGCTACTTTCAAAGGAAATTCTGGGCTCAGTGTTTAAGAGTGTGTTTTTCACATGGAGCCTAATACTTTAGTGCTGAGTTTCTCAAGGTCAGCACTACTGGCATTTTGGAATGGATAATTCTTTTTCTGAGGGCTGTATTGTGTATTGTAGGATATTCAGCAGCATCACTGGTCTCTATGCACTACATAACCAATAACAACTTCCTGTCTTCGTTGTGATGATCTAAGGTGTCCTCAGATATCACCAAAATACTGAGAACCACTTCTAAAGTAGAAAGAGAGCAGGGTAAAGGAAATTTAGAGATCGCACATCGGGGGCAGAATCCAAGAATAGGAACTTTCCTAGAAAAGTCTTGAGGCATATAAAACAATACTTAGCATAAACTAAATGGAAGAATTAAAGTCCATAGGTTTCTTTATGTTAAAATTATTAAAGACGAAATGATTCTTTAATATTATTAAAGATGAAATGGTTATATATATATATATATATATATATATATATATATATATATATATAAAAGTCAATCAGCTTTAACACAAATAATTTGGTTTCCATATAATTTAAGATAATCTGAATTTCCAAATTAAGAAAATGTAATATTTGGAGGTACTGTTATTCTTGCCTTTTTTTGTATGAAAATATTAGGCCCTAAAAGTCTGTGTTTCAGAATTTTCAAAATGGAAGTGTGGAATAATTTTGCTTCTGCAAATGACTGGCATTTTTAGGATGAGGTATTTCTTATATCATCTTACCAGTGATGGCATACTTTAATTGCTAATCATTTTAAATTTAAGGCTGAGAAAAAATGTATCTTGAATAAGAAAGATATTGTTATCTCAAAAGATTGGTGGACACTAAATTAGTTGTTAGAATAACCATTTTTTTGAAACTCAAAAAACAACAATTATGACAAAGAAATTAGAAAGACAGCTTTATTAATATAACTTTTAATTAACATTATCCTTAAATAAAAATTACATTAAATAAGACCTGCATTTACTAGCACCAGCTCCAATTCTTTCCTTAGACAGTAAAAATTATCATTTATATTGAATATCAGCTTAGAGTTAGTTAATTGTGGCTAGAGTGCTATAAAAATAATTCAAACTTGGTAATCTTAATAAATTTAAAGTCTATACTTTGTGTCAGCCTCAGAACAATTCAACAGACTAACAAGTCACTTGTCCTTATTCTTAGTGTAATTAAGAAGGAAACATATGAAATATGCAGTATTCAATTACTACATTAACATGTGCTCGTTTATACTTTGGAGTAGAAAATTAAACTTCCAGCATTCCTGCAAGCCAAAATGTGTCAATTCTTAAACCAAGACAAGATTTATTAAACATGTCTGTAATGTATTGCAGACCCTCTTACAAATTTCACACTGTTTTCCCATGGTGCCTTAATTCCTATAAATAGAACAGCTTAATAAAACAATAGAATATTACAAACCACATCAAGAAATTCAAGGGATTTCACAGACACAATATCCACACACTGCCAGTGCGTTTTCTGCCTTATGGCACCATTTATTCACCATGTGAAGCTAACTCCAAGGCTGCCTGTATACACATATTCAAGTTGAAATCAGCAGGTGGGGTAATAATAAATATATTAAGTGGGCTAGATTTCTACAGGAAAATGCTATTTAATAAAACTCCCCCCCACCCCCCCGGGGCTTTCAAGTTCTTGAAAGCTTTGTTCTAGGCTTTTATGTAAAAGTAAAAGTAAGTTAAAGGCCAGGGATCTTTACAAAAATGGGAAACTCCTGTATGCCTAAACTGTTGCTTTTACTGAGGCTGTATCATGCACTTCATGAAAGTTATGGCTGCACTTATGGCTCTAATGTACGCATATAATGTTTCTTTCACCAATATTGGGTTTTGCTTGCATTTATTGTGAAAACTGTTCTTTGTTTAGGGAAGATCTGTGTCCAGGTAGTTAACCAGAGGCGATCTGATCCAAAGCCTAGGGAAGAGGAGGAAGAATATCTTAATTTCACACTGGCAGAAAACCCTAAAGGGGAGCTGAGAGAGACAAAGACCAACCGGGATCATTTTGCTTACATGCAATTTAGATGGAGTAAATGAGTGTTTGGTCCTAAACTGACTGGGACTGTTGTATTCTGACATATTGTCTGAAGGTCTCAGGCCCGAGGCCCTCAGAATCCCAATGGAATCAACATCCATTGCAGAGATTAGAATGAAAACAAGAAAACTCTAGGGAGTAGGTGGCTGGACTCAGAGAGGGGACAACTATAGTGGAGGTCATTCTTAGTGGCTGAGATGAGCTTGCTGTTGTATGGTGGTGACTCTGTGCAATAAGAACAGAGGCCACACATGTAGTAGTCATGTCTGGGTACAATTCCCTTTTGTTTTTCACAGCCCTTCAGTGTAATCTGTCTAAAGTAGAGATTAGTTTATGTCGTAAATGTTAAAATTTAGGGCAAAGTCTGAGTTTTGGATGAGTAGAACCAACTCATGATAGTGGCACAAGACCACCAGGGCAAGCTTACTGATCTGTGGACTACCAGTGAAACAGGGCACTCTCTCTGAATTTTTTTTTTCTTTGTAAACATTTTACTTAAAGTAATCTCTATACCCAATGCAGGGCTTGAAGTCACAACTCTGAAATCAAGGGTCACATCCTCCACGGACAGAACCAGCCAGGTGGCCCTGAAATTTAAAATAATACTTGGGGAGGAGAAACTGGTTTGAAAAAAAAAAGAAGAAAAGAAAGATAGAACAAAAGAAAGAATGAAAGAACGAAAGAAAGAAAAAAGGAAAAAAAAGAAAAGATAATAAGACAAAGAGAAGCAGAGAGTGAAAAAAAACTGAAATCTGCAAAATTCAGACAGATTATCAAAGGATTATAAACTTGAGTAAAATAGCAAATCCTGTCATATACACCCAGGATTCCACAAGCAAAAGGAACCCGTGGAATTAAATGGTCTATGATATACCTTTCCTTTTAAACACAGCTGCCAAGGTAAAGTTCCCACTAAATAAAATATAACCCTATACTTAAAAGCTCATTTACCTAGATCTGTCAATATCATATATTAAATCAGGCACAGTCACCTTTATACACATTGATCATCAATTCTCATTCTTTCCTATAATAACACGACATTTTAAATTTGTATAGGATTTAACTTTTTGTTTCAAGTAATAAATACTCAAGATGTGACTTGAAAATTTTCAAAATAGATATTTTGTATAATACTCTCCCCTAAATATCTAAAGACACCCACTATTAATGTCTTCGGTAGAAACTTCTAATCATATTATGATTAGATATATACAGACACATGCCTATATAATTTACAGAAACACTAAATTGTAAGTCTTTATGAATAGGATATTTTACTAAAATATTCATGTCAACAGATATTTTCCTGCAAAGTTTCTTTAACAGCATATACCAAAATCTATTTAAACGATTCTCCGTTTTTAAATTTTAAGTGATTCTTCAGGAAAACATACTGCTTTGCAAGAGTTCTATTCTACTTCTGATTTTTTGAAAAAAAGTAAAATCTGATTGTTTTTCATTTTAATAATCAAAAATTACAGAAAAATGTTTAAAAACTATGAGTGTATAAATACACATATATTGATGTGTATATATCAATTCACAAATTGCCTGTATGCCTCTGCATTAAGTTCAGTGTTGGTTAGTAGAATTAAATAGCTTTAATGCAAACTGTTTAGTGATTATACTATTCATACATTGCTAAGAAATTTCCAAATACTGGTGTTGAATTTTTTAAATTATCTTTTGCTTCAATAGAGATAGCCAAATGATTTTTTCTTACATGAAATACTGATGTGGTGAACTATATTTGTAAGTATCAAATATTAAACCATATTTGCACTAGTGGAATGCTAGTGCATATAGCATTTAGCATAAACCCTACATTTAGTGTTGTCTTATTTTCTTAAGTTATTCATGAAATCAATTTTGTCATATATTATTTATAATTTCTTATCTGTAATTTCCTCTTTTGCAAATTGTTAGGTTTTTTTTTATCTATGCTATTCCTGTTTATTTAATTACAAAACATTCCATCATTTTCTAAACTCTACATGAAGTGAAAAGGTATTTTAATTCTATAAAATATCTATTGATAAAATAAATATTTATAAATCTCTTTTACTTTCAGGAATGCCCACTGTTTTCTCAGGGTATTTTTTATTTATAGTATTTTTTATAATAATTTTACTAATTAAATATAGCAAAGGTTCTTATTGGCCTTTTCAAATAAACATGCTCTAATTTATTACAGAGTATTTGTTATTTTGTTGAATAAAATCATTTTACTCACTTAACCTATTATGTTTCTTATTGTTGCTATTTCTATTCTAAATTTTAAGTGAATGCTTTTTCCGTGTTTAAAAAAAATAAAAGTTTAAGAGAATCATTTTTCATTATAACATGGTCTTAAAATATCCTAAATATTTTAAAAGCCATTATTTTCATTTTTAATTTTAAGTTATATCAATATATTTTTAATTATTTCCTTGACAAGGCATTATTTGTGAAATTTAAATTTTCCCAAGAGATTTAATGTTGTAATTTTATTATTTCATACTTTTCATAAATTATGATAAAAAACTGTCCACATTTTCAACTTTAGGGAAGACATTAAAAGGTTTCTTTAGAGTTTGTATATAAAATATAAGACTGAACATATATACCACATTAACAATTTATAATACTTTGCCTTTTATCATACGTATACAAATACAGCAACATTAATATTTTAATGGCCTATTTTCTTCTTTATTTTAGTTGTTAAAAATGATAGTGATATTTTAAAATTTTCTCACTGTAATTATAATATTTATAATTTTTCTGTTTTGTTTTCATAAAATAATGATGCTAATAATACCTATATGTTTACCCTAAACATTACATAAAAGCTGAGATAAAGAAAAGCAACTCTGAGTTGTTCCAGTAATGAGGCTTTGACTATCTTCCTTTATGTTTTCACACTCACCCTGTTTCTTTTCTCAAGCACACATTTCAAATCTTCTTCACTTGGGCTCAAATTATTTAGAAGTTATACATTCCTTTTTCAGGCTGCCATTCTTGAAGAGATGAGGTAACTTGTGTAACCTATACTTTAATAGATATTTCTAAAAGTTTCATAATAATATGATTTTCTTCAGGTTCACATTCATCTACTTTCTACAAAATATTTCATCTTATTTTAATTTTTTGCTGCACCCTAATTTATAATTACACAATACCATGCTTTACTAGCACCACTTTTGTTGTCCTTTTTTTTTTTTATTACTGTTATCCTTTTTCTTATTATTTAATCTCACATTCATATGAAATATTTCCAGAACTGGTGTGTGGGTGGCATACTGAATGAGTCTCTGCCTGTCATATAATCTGTGAGGTGCTTGTAGAAGAATGATGGTTTAGCTGATTTAAATACCTTCAGTCACAATCTTTTAACTTCATATTTTGCATTCATGTTTTATTGCCTTCCTGCATAGAGAGAAATTTGAGTCCAACGAGATTTTTTTTTTCATCTTTTAGAGATGATATATCTTTTCAGCATGGATGTTTGTGTGATTTTTTCCATCATTAGTGCTCATGAACATTTTAAGCATTTCCTGAACATATAGAAACACTCATAATGTAATAAAAGCAATACCTAACTTTTACAGCTATACGTATACTAACAGACAAAAAGGAAAAAAAAACCATAGCCCATGGAAAATGATTAAAAAGTTTGCTAGTAACAAGTAATGAGTTTATAAAAAATAAACTTACATCCTAATAGTGTAATTATTTCAGAATATCTGGAAATATGTATAAACATGCATTCTTTTATACCCAACAATTCCATTTCTAGGTATTTATTGCAAGGAAATAGTTCAGCAAATGCAACAAAGTTACATAGACTCTAGGATTCCCAAAGATTTAATCAGAAGTATCAAGAAATTATGCTATATATATATATACATATATACATATATATACATATACATATATATATATATATACATATATATATGTATATATATATATATGTATATGTATATATATATATATACATATATTATGCTATACAGACCAATGGAATAAAATCAGGAATACAGAAATAAAGCTACACATATGTGGTTGAATGATTTTCAACAAGAGTACCAAGATTTTTCACTGGGGAAAGGACAGGACAGTTTTCAACAAATTGTGTTGAAATACTGGATATCCACATGCAAAAGAATGGATGTGGAAACATCATACATCATATATAAAAATTCATCAAAATGGATGAAAGACCTAAACATAAGACCTAAAATAATAAAACCTTTACAAGAAACAAAGGGGAAAACCTTGATAATGTTGGATTTGACAAAGACTTAACTATAACATCAAAAACAGAGGTTACAAAAGTCAAAGTAGGAAATTTGGATTATATCAAAATTTAAAACTACTGTAAATCAAAGGACACAAATAACAGAGTGAAAAGGCAACTTATGGAATGAGAGAAAATACTTGCAAGTCATATCTGATAAGGGGTTAATAAGCAGAATATATAAGAGAACTACTACAAAAGTGTCTCAGCATAATAAAGGCTGTTTATGACAAGACCACAGCTAACATTATACTCAAGGTGAAGAGTTAAAAGCTTTCTTTCTAAGACCACAAATAGAACAAAGATGTTCACTCTCACAACTTCTATTCAACCTAAGACTGGAAGGCCAACCAATAGCATCAGGCAAGAAAAAGAAATAAAAGACATCCAAATCAGAAAGGAAAAACTCAAATTCAAATAATCTCTGTTTGCAGATGACATGGTCTTCTATACAGAAAATCCTAAAGACTCTACCAAAAAAATATTAGACGAATAAAAATAAATTAAGTAAAGTTACAGGATACAAAAACAATGTACAAAAAACAATTCTGTGTCTATATACTAACAACAAACTATCTGAAAGAGATATTAAGAAAGTAATCTCATTTATACTAGCATCAAAACCAGTAAGATACTTAGTAATAAATTTAATCAAGTAGATGGAAGATCTGTACACTGAAAACTATAAGATGTTGATAAAAGAAATTGAAGACACAAACACATGGAAAGACATCCAATGTTCTTGGCTAAAAGAATTAATATTATTTAAATGTCCATACCACTCAAAGAGTTCTATAGATTCAATTCATTCTCTTTCACAATTCCAATGGTATTTTATAGAAATAGAACAAAAATTCCTAAAATGTATACAGAACCACAAAAGACCCTAATACCCAAAGCAATCTTGAAGAACAAAGCAGAAGTATCATATGTCGTGATTTCAAACTGTATTACAAAGCTATAGTAATCAAAACTGTATGGTACTGGCATAAAAACAGGCACACAGAAAATGGGAATAAAGAGCCCAGAAATAAAACCATATATAAAGGTTAACTAATTTTTGACAAAGGTACCAGTAATACATAATGGGGAAAGGATAGTCTCTTCAATAAACTGAGAAGGGAAAACTGGATATTTGTTTGCAAAAGAATGAAATTGAACCTCTATCTTACACAAAGTTAACTCAAAATGGATTAAAGACATGAACATAAAACCTGAAACCATAAAACCAAAAGAAAGCATAGAGTTAAAGCTCCCTGACATTCTGTTGGTGTTGGCAATGATTTCTTAGGTAAGACACCAAGCCAACAGGAAACAAAATCTGAAATAAACACATAAGAGTAACATCAAAATGAAGAGATTTGCACAGCAAAGGAAACGATCAATAAACTGGAGGCAACTTACAGAATGGGAGAAAATATTTGCAAATCATATATCTGATAATGGGAATAATATACAAAATACATAAAGAACTCATACAGCTCATTAGCAAAAAAGTAATCCAATTGAAAATGGGCAAAGGAGCTAAGCAGATATTTGTCCAAAGAAGATATACAAATGCAAATCAAAACCACAATAAGATACCATGTCACACCTATTAGGAGACAACTATAAAAAATAAGAGGTAAGCGCTGGTGAGGCTGTAGAATAAAGGGAACCCTTATAAATGTTGGTGGGAATATATAATGGCACAGCCTTTATGGTAAACAGCCTTGTGGTTCCACAACAATTAAAAATAGAACTTGTAATTAATAGACAATAAAACTATCTTTACACACATAAAGATTGAAAATGACAAAGGCAAGATCTGCTTGCCTATTAAGCTAAATACAGGTCTTGATTTGTATACCGGTGGTTCTCAGTTTTTCAAACTTGAGGGTGTATCAGAATCACCTCAATTGCTTGTGAAACACAGATTACTAGATCCTGTGCCAGTTACTAATTTAGTAGGTTTAGGGTATGCTCAAGAATTTGTATTTCTAACAGTTTCCATAAGATGCTGATGTTGCTGGTCCTGGCTCCATACTGAGAAACCACCAATGTATACTGATTTCACAATGCATGCTCTCTCCATTTTTTACTTTCCAAAGGAAAATGCCTAACTCAAACTCTGCTACTGTCTGCTGATCCAAAACCTATGTGGCAATCTCTTGGGTATCCTACATATGACAGCCTGCTTTAGTGAGAGCCATGAAATGTGATCCCCTCTGTGATGAAATGGGTCTGCATAAGCTGCTACAAGTTGTTTTTTTCAAGAGAGGATTACAAATTTTTCTCCTCAGTGGTGCCATTCCCATGGTCTAAAATTATATACAGTTTTTCACTGGCTAGATGAATTCCAAAAAATTTGTACACGCATATTTCATATCATAAACATTAAATCTCAGATGGACATAAAAGCAAAGGTAAAACATTCAAAGTACAGAAAAGTTGTCCAATAGGAAGTTTATCATATTGCTAGAAAAACAGAAATTATTAGATGTGAAGACAAAAGGAAAAACAAAGAAATCATGACTCAACTGACTACATATGATTAAAAATAATTTCTCTATATCAAAAATATAATTAAAAAGGAAAGAAGTCCCAGCAAATATTAAAAGCAATTCTGAGAGACTACTTATAAATACGCTTTATGAAAAAAGCTTATAGATACTGATAAAAATAGATTAATAATATAGTAGATAGAAAAGCAATGGATGTGAAAATGCAATTCTAATGTGTTAAATGCAATCAGGAATTCTGGAAATGGTAATGGGCTTTTTGTAGTAAAATAAATGCGAATTAAAACAAAAGAGAGAGAGCAGTGCATTTAAGAATTACTAAAAACATAATAAATTTTAATATGTCTATGTATAATAATTGTTTCTGGTGGGATACATAAATTAGTATAATAACTTAGAGATCAATTTTAGAAAATTTATCAATAACCATATATATAGATATGTCATCAGCCTTTGAATTAGCACCTTTTCATGTTAAAACTGATTCTAAAAGTAAAAAAACTCCAAAAAATTGAGGATACTCATTATAGTGTATCTATTTTAAAATTGGAAATAATTACCTAACTATTGTTGTATCTGTGCTTAAGTTAAGCAAATTGCTTCTATCAATTTAATAATACATTATATGACATTTAACTGGCATTTAATGATACTCTGAAGCAATAAGGGAAACATAATTTTAGGTAAGTAAAGAACAAGCCAAGTCTATATGTATAACCATTATGTGGTAATAACTATATAAAATTATATCTATGGTGGATGGAAGAAAAGATAATTAGTCACCTAAGAGGGATAAAGATTATAAATATCTTTCTTGTCTTAATTTATTATTTTTAAAATTGCGTTATAAACATTTCACTATTAAAAAAAGACAAGCACACCTCTCTCCTACTTATCAAGGAAAGAACAACTAGGTTTTGCTCCTTCCTTTACTAAAACAGGGCTGTTACTGTACTTCATTTGGCAAAATCTGGCCTTTGGGCCAAATCCAGCCAGCTGCTTGCTTTTTGTATGACCTGTGAGCTAAGAAAGGTTTTCAAATTTTTGAATAATAATTTCCCCTCACTGTTATTTTTGAGTATAAGAGAAAAGATCAAACTGCTTATAGTAGCTGTTTTGGAGTACTGGAATAAGTGCTATTATTTGTGAAATAATAAAACAAGAAAGAAAAGTTTAATGAGAGGATCACCCAACATGGTAAGTGCTTCCATTCTAGTTTCTTTGTCCTATAGAAAGATACTTCAGTCTTTCCCCTGCATGAAAATCCCACATTCTCCTATTGCTTCTTTACTTTTTGATGGCATACTTAGAAATATGAAATGCCATTGTGCTTCCTTCCCTCTACACTACTAAATAATTAAATTGTAAAAACAATGTCCTGTACGTTTTAAACCAAGATACTTAGGATCACCTTGATTTGGCTACAGATCCTCTGTATGTGTAAATAAACAATAAGAGCACCCCTCCATCCCCCCCATACCCCCCCCCCCACCGTCTGGGGAGACCAGTAGGCTCTGTCATGATTCACTGCCTTGAATTGAACCTACCCACTTTTGACCCCTGGATGTACTAAAAGTCTAAGGAAAAGTACAGTGAAGTGGGTCCACCTAAACACAAAGAAAGAGATGAGGGCACTGAATCTGGCAGGCCCTCTCACAAAAAATAATTTGACTTCTTTTAAATTTGCAGGTACTTTATCCAATGCTGCACTGAAAACAACAAACAAGAAAGGTGTTCTTTTACTGCCATTATCACTTACAAAATATGAAAAAAAGTATGCAATTCAAACATGGCATTTTTGTATGGAAAGTCTTTTTTTTCTAAAAACAAAGTAGTCTAGCAAAAAAAGTATTAAGGAGTAAAGTAATTATAAAATAAAAAACAAAACAAGAAATGAAGTCTCCTTTTACTTTGGTGCCTATTCCCTTTCTCTAAAGGGTAAGTACCACTTTTTAATTTTTTCTTTTCTGTTATTTTTAAAAAACAAATATATATTTGACTCTGTATATATGCATGTTATCTCCAATATAAACACAAACAAAACTATACTCTCTCCATTTTTTCCTCTGCTCTCATGAATTTAATGTGTTTTGAAGATATCTTCATAATGCCTTTAAAAATTATGTCATTCTCTCCAATGCCTGCATGGTTCACCAGAGATTGCAGGAATCTATGCCATAAAATAAATCATATTCCCCTAGATTGAGCTTTCAACATCTGTGGCCCCTATAATATTTGAATTGATCAAATATTTTGAACGAAATGATTTAACTAATAATTAGCATAATTTTGACTAATCAAATATTTATATAATTGTCATTTTAAAACTTATTAGTATGAGATTCATTTATTCTCTTAAGATGCATCCCTTCACAGTGCCACAAGCCAGTCACTGAGGCAGAATGCACTTTAGGAAGCCAAAAGTCACTCAGACATATGCAAGCAAATGCAGAGAATTGTTCTGCCCTCTGTATGGGTAGAGAAGTCTGTTGGTTCAGAATCTGGAGCTGATAAAGGCTCTGTTACAGACATGAGTTGTTCCTTCTCTGTATCTTTCAAATTCAGGCAAAATTGAAACAGGAATCATTTATATCTATTGCCTTATCCTTTATCCATTTAGAGAAACACAGAATGAAGATTCACAGAATGAAAAAGGAATCTGACACAGCTTAACAGATGTTGATCACACAGGTTTGTTTTGGAAGAAAGCAAAACAAAGAAAAAAAAGTATGCATTTCTATGCAATTCAATCATTTGTTAGTATAAACATTTTTTTGGGAAATCAGAAATCAAATTTGCTTTGCGTAAAGCCTATGGTATAAATTATTCCTTAGAGACACTATGCTTATTTCCTTAAAAAAGTATTAAAATTTAGGGAGGGTAGAAAACATAATTATTTCAGCGGGTAAACACTGGTGTTTATTTAGCTTTAGAGACTTAGAAACATCTTTGGAGCTGTGCATTTTCTAAAGCCAAATACTTGCAAATAAAAATGTTAAGCTTTGAAATGGCAATCTAATTACAATGTAAACAAAAGTAAAAGGGGAATGACAAGTTGGGATTATATTGGCAAAATATACTAAAGTGGAAGATTTAATTTCCTTAGAAGACATGGTAGGGTCATAAGTCAAAGGCATTATAAAAAAAAAAAAAAAAAAAAGATAAACACCTTAACAGGAAAAAAGGAAAGATACAAACACATGTATACACAGACATTCAAATAACAAATGGAAAAAAAAAGAGTTCATCTGATAAATAAAAAAGTAAATGAAAATTAAATAAAAAAGAGTAACCCTCTTATACCTCTACAATGGACCTAAATCCATCAACAACTCTTACAGTTACTCTCAAGATAAAGTGAGACTCTGTCTCTTGTGACCTCCCTAGTCTAAGGCACTGTCATTACTCACCTGAACTATTGCAAAAAATTTCTTCAATTCTACTTTTGCTTTTCTCAAATCTACCCTACACGTTGCAGCCAAGATTATAATTTAAAAATATAAATATACCATACTATACTTGTGCTCAATGCTCTTCTCAGGGTTGCTGCTTAGAGAAGGGGAAGAACAAGATATATCCATAGAAGATTCATGAAGTCCCCTAATCAACATGCTCACAGGCATGTTCTACTTCTTAGGCATTTACAAATGTGTAGAGACTTGGGACACTTGGTTGCTTTTCAGAGGAGCATACCTTAACATATTAGACACTTGTAGAAGGGATGTGTTATGTTACCTAAGAATGTAGACCAAATAAAGCAAGCTGGAAATTCCTTTGTGCCTTGTGCCAACACTGAATGTATATTCAGGAATAGCCAATAAAATTAAAATGTGCTTCTCTCAAACTCCAGCAGAAGCATCCCATACCCACTGTCCCCTCATTTATAACTTCTGTCTGCTACTCTAATGTTGTCTTCATCAGGACCTTTCTTATTAGGGCCCTTTTCATTTATAAGTAAATCCTTGGGTTAATTCACCCTTTCCTCACCCAGCCTACAGTATATGTTAGAAAAATTTCTCAAAGCATTCTTCAAGCAGATGGTATATGTTTAAAGTTAGCATGGCTGTGTAACAAATTAATCAAAATTTACCATTTTTTCAAATGTAACAAATTAATCAAATTATCATAATGTGCTATGCTCATTTTTTCTGGGGACAAGGATTTGGAAAGGGCACAGCAGGAGTGGCTTTTCTATACTTCACAGTGTCTTGGGGTTCAGCTAGGAAGATTCAAGGATGGGAATATCCCTGAATGCTTGTCCACTCCCATGTCTGGCATATGACTCAAGCATTAGGACTTAGAGTTCTGTGTGGCTTTCTCCATGTTTCTTTGCAGCATGACAGACTCAGGCTGGCCTTACTTAATGGTTCAAGGCTTTAATCATGAGTGTTACAAGCAAACAAGCAGAAACTACATCATCTTTTATGACTCAGCCTCCGGAGTTACACAATCAGTCCATGAAGGTCCAAGTAGGCACAAGCCTGATCAGATTTCAATGAGATTGCCAAAAGGAAGGGAGTGTGTCAAAGAAATTGGGGTGGGGGCATGTTTAAAAACCTTCTCAACACTGATCCTTGTAGTGATACAGTTATCTTTCCTCAACTTTATATTGTTTTTATCACTGTTGTGAAATTTAAGCAATTAGGGTGCAGAAGTAGCTACCAAGGCAGAGTGGCGTTCATTAGGAAAATTTATGTACCCTACTCTATTTGCAGAAAGAAATACAAATGAACATGGATATTTGAAAACAAATCTGATCACGCTGCTGATTAGAGCTCTGTTGATGACAAAAGGGGTGTTGATGCTTTACTTATTAAAGTTCTTATACATTTCAAACTTACTTGGGATTTATGAATATGACAGTCATTGTAAAGTCAAAGATAACAGAGCTTAGAAAGAAAAATCAGGTAAGAATTAATGACAAAATTGAAAACAACACTAAAGTTGAATTTCTTTGTTTTTTCTGATTATTATCTAAAGTAGTAACAAACTGTATATGTGTTAAATATATATGTGTGTGTATAAAATTTTTGTTGGATGTTCAGTATTTTTACTAAAATGTACCAAATAGAAAGTTTAGTATGGAAGATATGTAAAGATAGCAGCGGCTTTAAATACAAGCAGAAATAACATCTTGCAACTAACTTTTTAATTTTTTTTAATGTTTATTTTTGAGAGAGAGATAGAACACAAGCAGGGGAGGGCAGAGAGAGAGAGGGAGACACAGAATCCAAAGCAGGCTCTAGGCTCTGCTGTCAATACATAGCCTGACACAGGGCTCGAACTCACAAGCCACGAGACCATGACCTAAGCCGAAGTTGGACGCTCAAATGACTGAGCCATCCAGGCACCCCATGCAACTAATATTTGAAAAGTGGAATGTGTGTGTGTGTGTGCACACACATGCACATCTGGCCAAATGCAGTTATATCTCAAGTATTCACACATATGGAGCTAGGTCTTTAATGATACAGTTTTGATATGCACAATATGCAACATATTTGGCATATTTTTGTTTAGATATTTATAACTAAACATAGTTAGTAATTTAAATTGTGCTAAATATATTTTAATGCTTTTTATTTTCACAGTATCTTAAAACGTGCATTTAAGGACTATCATTTCAACCATTAGCTCTTAATAAGGTAGGCTTTTAGAAATATCAGTTCAGAGAGAATTCTGGGTAATTAACTAATGGCTATTTAGGAACTTGTTCTATACACCTTTCTTAGAACTAAGATATTTTTATAGGAGAAATACTCTGTTGCTAACACACTAATGTCCTTTAAAAACAGATGGAATTTTTATACTCAAGAGTCCAATTAGTACTTCTTAGTGAATTCTTATCCTAGTTTCTGTTTTGGGATTGGGGAATATTATCCCTTAAAGAAACATATTTGTAAAATATTATTGATGCAAATGTCTCTTAGCCTCAAGTGGAAATGCTAAAAATGATCATGCAACATTATTAAACATTATAACTATGTCATATCCTTTCTTTCCTCAGAGGAGCTCTTTTAATTTTTAAGTTCTTATCTCTTATATTCCCCTGAATCTCATAATTTATTCCATTATTTC
Organism: Panthera uncia; assembly: GCF_023721935.1. Lineage (NCBI taxonomy): Eukaryota > Metazoa > Chordata > Mammalia > Carnivora > Felidae > Panthera > Panthera uncia. The sequence continues at coordinate 91,011,188 of NW_026057578.1, forward strand.
AATGATAAGCAAATAAAAACATATATATTGTATAGGGCCTAATGCCATACTTAAAAATAGGGATGCTGGGTGGCTCAGTCTGTTAAGCATCTGACTTCAGCTTAGGTCAGGATCTCACAGTTCGTGGGTTTGAGTCTCATGTCAGGCTCTGTGCTGACAGCTCGGAGCCTGAAGCCTGCTTCGGATTCTGTGTCTCCCTTTCTCTCTGGCCCTCCCCTGCTTGTGCTCTCTCTCAAAAATAAACAAACTTCTGAAAAACAATAAATAAAAATAAAAATAAACATACATTCTATGAAGTATCATACACTAATAGTATCAGGTATAATATTAGTCTTTATCAAAGATCCCAACTTCCTTTTGTGTAGTAGGAGAGGGGATAAAAATAGAAGATAGATATATAAATTAAATTTTCTGTGCAATATTCCTGATATATTTTATTCAAAAATTGTTTACCATAAGCCATCTGTTCTTTAATAAATCCTTTAGAGTCATTTCGAATTACAGAAAAAGAGATTAATTTTCATCAAAATCACCAACAAAAGAGAACACTAAACCATGTTTGAGTCTCCAGATTACACAGAGATATAATTCCAGACTAAAGAATCCCAGTCTCCTAAATTTTCAGAGAAAGTAGGAAAGAATTTCAAGAATAATAAAACATACATTTTCATGCTAAAAACTAAGATAAATATGTCTCACATCTCATAAACTTTCATTATTTTTTTCAAGGGTACAGATTGAAAGAATATTTGACCAAAATGATTATGTGAGAATGACCATCCCATTCTTGTTTCCAGTGATAAGGGACATGAAAATAAATGCCTACCATTAAATAGCTGAATTTGCAGCAACTGGGTATAGTTGCTGGGGTGCAGATATTCATCCTTGGCAACTGACTCTCCTTTAACAGATACTGATGTGGCTCAAATTCACATCTTTGGAAGTGATAAAGAGAATAATCAACAAGTCAACAGCAAACAGCAAATTTAATCAAGGCTTCAGAAGAAACTCTAATAAAATCTTTTGGGTCTTAAAAATGAAAAAGAAAGATCTGATTTAAAAATACTTTAAAAATTATCTTAAGCATTGTCTGAAAAGATTTTTCAAAAAAACATACTTAAGAATATTTTTTAGAAAATGTATATATATGTATATACACACTGATCGTTAATAGTACTATTATAATCTATAAAATATTTTTAAAAATAGAAATATGGTGTAAAATACCATATTATACCAACTAAAACAAAGATAAAATTTGAAGAGCTAAAATGAGCTGTCTTACATTCCATAAAGAAGGGTAGAGATTATTTTATGTAGTTTAAAAATCTGATTTATTTTACTTAAAAAGTTGACTTACATTTAAAATTGATTTCTACATAGAATGAATTTAAGTGAGTTTTGAAAAATGTAAGGTAACTGACAGCTAAACTAGACTGTTTGTCTTTTGGGTTTTTTTGGTTTTTTTTTTTAACGTTTATTTATTTTTGAGACAGAGAGAGACAGAGCATGAACGGGGGAGGGTCACAGAGAGAGGGAGACACAGAATCTGAAACAGGCTCCAGTCTCTGAGCTGTCAGCACAGAGCCCGATGCAGGGCTCGAACCCACGGACCGTGAGATCGTGACCTGAGCCGAAGTCGGACGCTCACCTGACCAAGCCACCCAGGTGCCCCTGTCTTTTGTTTTTTTCCAAATTGTTAGTGAAATTTTGAAGAAAAAAATAAACATTGCAAATCATAGCTGAAGATAGAAAAATAATGAAGAAACCATGAAAAGCAGTTAGCAACCTGAAAGGCTGTATAATGTATGATTCCATTTATACAACATTCCAGAAAAGGTGAAACTGTAGAGCTGGTAAACAAATTAGTAGGTGTCAGGGATTAAGGGAAGGGAAAATGTTGAGTAGGTAAAACACAGCTTTTAGGGTCAGCAAACTATTCTGTATAACACTCTAATGGTTTGATACATGATATTATGCCCAAACACAGAACACAGAGGGAACTTCAATGTATGCATTTTTTTTTAAATCACTTATGATATCAAGGGATCCCAAATGGAATACAGCCTGTGACAAAAGATTCTCACTGTATCACAAATGTATGGAAGAACTACACAGAGGGAGATGAGAGAAAAAGTGCTGACCTAAATTACTTTGAAATGAGAGGAGATTATAATTCTAAACACAAAAGGAAATATACAGAAGCATTACATTCCAGGAGCACCTGGGTGGCTCAATTGGTTAAGCATCTGACTTCAGCTCAGGTAATGATCTCACAACCCGTGAGTTCAAGCCCCACACTGGGCTCTGTGCTGGCAGTTCAGACCCTGGAGCCTGCTTGGGATCCTGTGTCCCCCTCTTTCTCTGCCCCTCCCCCGCTTGCGCTCTGTCTCTCTCTCTCAAAAATAAATAAACATGAAAAAAAATTAAAGAAAAAAAACATTACACTCTAGTTGATAAAGATTTTTGCCATGAGGATACAGGCTAACAGTTTTTAACCATTATACAGGTATACCAGGATTTTAAGAACTAAGTAAATGGATGATGGATGGTAGAAACCAAGTTTCTCACTATTGGAGGTGACAGGCAAGCAAGAGGAAAAGGTTAGAATGATAAACGTGGTAATGGATCAGAGTTGGAGACATCAGCATGTACTTGTTTAGCTTAATGTTGATATATATAGATGGATAAATATACAGACATCTTTAAATATTTTTTATGTTTATTTTTATTTTTGAGAGAGACAGAATGTGAACAGGCAAGAGGCAGACACAAAATCGAAGCAGGCTCCAGGCTCTGAGCCATCAGCATAGAACCTGACACAGGGCTCGAACCCACAAACTGTGAGATCATGACCTGAGCCGAAGTCAGGCGCTTAACCAACTGAGCCACCCAGGTGGCCCTACAGACATCTTTATATACACAGGTTAATATACACATGTTTCCATGCTCTGTCACCTAACAGGTCACCGAATATTGACACTCGGGGAGAAACAAAGAAATCTTACAACCCAATTTTGGTTTTTGATACCAATCGCTGCTCTCCTCCCTCCCCCCCCTCCCCCCACCCCCCGCAAAATGATGGCTCTTTGGAAAAATGCCTAATTCTGGGCTGGAGCAGGAAATATATGGATAAACGCTGAGAATTTTTTAATGCTAGAAATTAAGGAAGTACTTAAAATATTAACAACAACATATGATGGGGGGTATGTGAAAGTGACACAGTATCCAACTGAAAGAGTTCCTAATAATGAAAGCTGAACAATCTGAGCAACAGAATAGATAACATATTGAATTATAACCCAAAGTATAAGATAAATATCCATGAGCCCATACTCACATAAATAACCAAATAAATAAATCGAGAAAGAAAAGACAATTTCCTATGCAGAACAGTTCCAAACAATGTATGTATATACACTACCCCAAAAAGGAGATAGCACAACTCTCCACTTTTAAATGACAGGTTGCACATAATGGCTTCCTTCATAAAAGTGCAATATGGAATGGGGGAAAAAAGAATAACTCTACAGGAGAAATACTGCACAAACACTACCTACAGTCAGATGATCAAGGTTAGCATTAGCAGTGATTAATTATAATGACGTTCTGTACTCCTGACATTATGTAATGAAAAGCAACTTAACCTCTGTTAATTTTCTCTTCAGAACAAATAGCCTAAGTCTAATCATAAGAAAAATAAAAATATCTCAATTGCAGTATATTCTACAAAATATCTGGCTAATATTCATCAAAAATACCAAGATCATCAAAAACAAGGAAATCTGAGGAACTCACAGTTAAGATGATCCTACGGTGAGATGACTGCTAAACGCAATGTATCCTGGAACACACACACAAAAAAAAACATTAAAAAGTAAAGAAATCTGAATAATGTGTGAACTTAGTTAATAATAACATCAATGTTGGTGTGTTATTATGACAAATCTATCATATTAATATAAAATGTTAATAGTAGGAGAAACTGGGTGCGGGAGGTATGGGGTCCCTTTCATTATTTTCCTAATTGTTCTGTAAATCAAAAACTTCTCTAAAATCAAAAGCTTATTTTTAAAAATCAATTTTAGGAGCATCTGAGTGGCTCAGTGCATTGAGTGTCTGACTCTATTTCATCTCAGGTCATGATCTCCTGGTCATGGGATATAGCCTCACCTTGGGATTTTCTCTTCTCCCTCTCCCTCTGCCTCTCCCCTGCTCACATACATGCATGCTCGCTTGAGTGCGCTCTCTCTCTTTCAAAAGAAAAAAAAATGTGTAGTCATGTGTAGTAATGTCACCTATAATTGATCCAAAAATAGTTTGGAAATTTAAAACAAAACAGCAGATAATAGCATAATGAGATAAAACATTTGTGTCTATAAATGCAAGTAATTATCAAAATAAAAACATAGAGACTCTGAGACTGGGTTACCCAAAACTAAAAAAGCAACAACTCAGGGCAAAAAATATATAATACATTAGGAAAATAAACAGCAGTCATATTCAAGCAAAAATACAGCGTGTGCCCAATAGTGACACTGTGATATGCAAAGCTAAATAAGATTAAGAGTGTTGTTGTTGTTGCCGTTTTTAACTAGGAAATAATTCTATAATGTCACATAAAGAACACTCAATATCCCACATGCATGGCCATCTTATCCTGAAATTTAGAACACTTCCCAAAAGTTACCCTCAGCTGATATTTCCAATACCCCATCTTGTTTACTACTAAATAATGAAGGTAAATCAGCCTTTTTTGAAGCTGGAAAATCTCACCAACACTTATGAAGATGATTATTATGGAACAAGTTCTACTCCTATTGTTATTGTCTAAGTGTGGCAATAGGGACGCTCCCTGAGCCTGGTTACCCCAAACACAGTGTCTACTCTTTGTCATAGCTGAATCTGTGTGCTCTCTTCATTATCTGCCCCTTTCCCTACCCCTGCTCTATCACATCCATTTTACAGCTGGTAACAAAAATCCTACAAACATTTCATAAAAATGTCACTGAAAACATGCAATAAATCATTAATAGAGATGGCTTTGAATGTATATTTTTACAGTGACTAAAAATACCATTAAATACAAAGTAAAATGAAAAATAAAAAACCTGTAGCATACATAAAAATATAAAAAAGAGATCTCACCAAAAAATAAGAAATTTTGAAAAGTCCTATAGGAGAGTGTGTAAAAATGAATAGGATACATTTAAATGTTAATAAATGAATGAGAACATATCCAGTTTTACTCAAAATCATAACTTTTGGCAGTGAATTTGTCAATTATTTCAAAAACAGCCAAATAATGGTGAAGCTGGAGTGAAATAGACATTGTCAAATGTATCTGGAAGGTGGTACGTTGTCACCTTTTGTGAAGTTCTGACTCTTGGAATCATGTTAACATATCACACAAACAGAAGTAAACACGGATAGTGGAATAAAACATAAAATGGAATATATGAACGGAACCATACTGCACATGTATTACATACTCACAAAGAAGGGGGAGAAAGACCTAAGCAAATTTTGAACTCCATATTTTGACACTGTGTGTCCAGGCTAAAGACAAAAGGACTATAAAGAAATATCAAATGTTAAATTTTAGTTAGTGGGCTTCTTTTCTACAGAGGCATAGGCTAGCAATACTGGAGTACTTTCTGTGTGTTCCAGGATTAAGCAAAAAAAAAAAAATAATAAATAATAATAAAATAATAATAAAAAGAAAAATAAATAAAAAGACAAAGAAAAAAGAAAAAACAAAAACTCTCAGGAGGAATTCCTGTTGAGAAAATAATCCTGAATAGATGCAAAGATGTTGGTATGATAATCTATATTACCAGTGTGTTTATAATTAGGAAAATTCAGATTCCACACAAACTTAAAAAGTTAGTTAGACAATCCAGGAGTTTACACAATGGAATGATATTTAATCATTTGATTAAATTCATAGATAATATATAGTGCTATAGAACACTGTTCATAATAACTTTTCTAAAATTATTTTTTTTTATTTTAGAGAGAGAGAGAACATGAGTGGGAGAGGGGCAGAGGGATAGAGAGAGAGAATCTCAAGCAGGCTCCACACTCAGTGCAGAGCCCAATGCAGGGCTCAATCCTATGATCCTAGGATCATGACCTGAGCTGAAAACAAGAGTTGGACGCTTAGCCGATAGAGACACTCATGCCCCCCTGTTCATAATATTTATACAAATATTCATACTATTTTTTACACATAGTATATAGGTATATCACTTTTAAAAATGTATATATGTACATAGAACTACTAGAAATATATCCAACAAAATGAATAATATTTACCTCTAGTGGAATACTACGTGATTGTTATCAACTTTATTTTCTGTGTGACAACAGCTTTTAGAAATGAATATTTACTATTCTACAGTTAAATGCTGTTATATTTCATAAGTTATTATTTCTATGAAATAAAAAATAAATTCTTCAAGTATTATCCTCAAAATATGAGATCAGAAATCAAATTAGTTGGGAAACAGGAATGGAAAAGGGTTGTCAGGGAGACCAATGTTCCATAACTCTGAGTCTTCTCTGTGGTGTCCACAAAGATTTCTGGGCAGCTTCTGTTACTGCACAGTGGTTATGCAATCCTTGCAGCTAATCCCCTTTTGTAGACAGAAATTCTGCTCTTCTAAGACTAGCTTACGGTCTTGTGCTCAAAATGCTCAAATGGGTACAAATATCACGAAGGATGGGTAAATACTGAATTATTTTCACATTGAGAATATGACTTTGTCATTTAATGGATAAAATAAAATCATTTTTTAATTATGGAGTTTGGCAGTGCTAAAACAGACTAATTTCTGACTTTCATGTGGCCTTTTTGCAAAGCATAAAACACATCGACTCAGTTCTAACATTAAAACTTATTACATGTTGGGGTGCCTGAGTGGCTCAGTGGGTTGAGCGTCCTACTTCAGCTCAGGTCACGATCTCGCAGTTTGTGAGTTCGAGCCCCGTGGGCTCTGTGCTGACAGCTCAGAGCCTGGAGCCTGCTTCAGATTCTGTGTCTCCCTCTCTCTCTGCCCCTTCCCCGTTCATGCTCTGTCTCTCCCTGTCTCTCAAAAATGAATAAACATTAAAAAAAATTCTAAGTTATTACATGTTGACAAAATATTGATGGTATTCTGATGGATAGCATTCCATTAATAATGCTTAAAACTGCTACAGATGAGTTTTCTTAAAAGCATTAGGTTACTAACTAGTCATCTTCCACATATTCCTATGTAATTTCTTAGGGTAAGAACCATAGAAAAAGACAAAAGTTTATCAACTTGTGCTTTTCAGTCCATTTTTCCCATTATCTATTATATGGATATGAAGAGATCTTTAATTTTGTCCATTACTTTGTATGTGGTAGAATTAATGTGAGACATAGTTAAGAATTACATACTAATTAATACAGAGACATCTACTCACCAATGCATTCTTTTTTTTAAAGAATTTTTATTTATTTTTAAAATTCCAGTATAATTAACACGCAGCATTATATTAGTGTTGGGTGTACAATATAGTGAACCAACAATTCTATCATTACCAATGCTTATCATAATAAGTGTACTCTTAATCTCCTTACCTATTCTACCCATCTCCCCCCACCTCACCTAGAACAAGCAATTATTGTCTATATTTAAGAGTCTAAATAAGTCAGAGAAGACAAATACCATATGACTTTATCCATACGTGGTATTTAAGAAACAAAACAAGTGAACAAAGAAAAAATGAGACAAACGAAAAACCCAATGCACTATTAAAATGATTATTTCCTAAGTCTAAGTCTCATCACACTGTTTGCAATGACCTACTAAGTTTTCTTGTCTTTAGGATTTATTTTTTTTGCACCAGTTTACTCTGAAGAAAAGTACTTAAAAGTAATATGCAACTATTTAGACTAAGAGACATTTGATATTGGCCATTTAATAAAGTGATGATTAATAATTCATTTACAGGGGCGCCTGGGTGGCGCAGTCGGTTAAGCGTCCGACTTCAGCCAGGTCACGATCTCGCGGTCCGTGAGTTCTGTGTCTCCCTCTCTCTCTGCCCCTCCCCCATTCATGCTCTGTCTCTCTCTGTCCCAAAAATAAATAAAACACGTTGAAAAAAAAAATTAAAAAAAAAAATAAATAAAAATAATTCATTTACAGATTAATCATGTCATTGGAGTTGCCTATATAGAATTTTTGTCATAATGATCTCCTACAGGCCAAATTAAACTAACCTTTAAATCACATGATTTTTCCCCTCTTTAAGCAATATCAATAATTAAAATCATAGTTAACATTTATTGTTTACAATGTGTCACACATGGTTCTAGAGGTTTTATGTGAATTAGCATTCATAATAACTCAAGAAGATAGGTAAGTGAGGTTGGTTTCCCCAGAAGCAGGGCCTGAGAAGTAGATTTATGAGCCTGAGATTTATTGAAGCAGTGCTCTATGAGTAATCTATAAGGGCATGAGAAAGCAAGATAGGGAAGAGAAAAGAATTATTCATATGCAACAACCTCAACTCAAGGGAAACTCTGGAGGGTTCATTGCTTAAAGACTCTATTCTATTTTGGGTCAAAGGAGTAGAGCTTTGGTTTCTGTCTACTAATTGCCTATGACCCCAAGGGAGGGAGTTTTCATATAGGGCGAAGAGGAGGCTAGGTTAATGTCCAGGTATCATCTCAGGTTAGGTACCCTGAATTTCCTGAGGACTTTCCTTAGGTTTCCAATGTTCCTTACTGTTCTGTATACTATGTAGGAAAGTACCAGAGCACCACAGCAATGGAGATAGGCATACCCACAGAACCGACTGACGAATGCACTCCAGGAGAACTAAGCAGGGCACATCATGGGCATCTGAATCAACAGATCTACCATTTCTGTCATTTTAGAACTTAGGACACAGAGGCCAGGAAAATCACATGATTTACCTAAGAACACACAGCTAGGAGAATTACAGAGTTTAGATGCAAGTCTTGTCATTCTGGCTGTATAGTCAGAATTCCTACCACTACATATTGACTCAGGTTTTCAAGTTAACAATACATTTGTAGATCTACATATTTTTAAACCTCTTCTGGCAATCACTTATAAATTCGTATACCATGAGACATTAAATGAAATCCAAAGTACTACAGATATTAGAAAACTCATAAGAAAATTTTCTTAATAACTTAGCACATTATTTTTTATCAACTTATTTTTTAAACATGAATTTATAGCATCATTGCTTCATATTTCTTTCTATATAGAGGTTGCTTCATTTAAATTTGTTTCACCTTGTCAGGGTATGGTTCATATTTTGTTTTATCATTTGAGTATTTTTTCAGAGAGATAAAATTACTCTATATAGATGAGATTTTCCCATTCCAAACCAGAAGTTTTCTCAGAAAACTTGTTTAAGAAGGAATCCAAAATAAATATATAAGTAACAACACTCACATAACACTAAAAAGTTACCATAGAAAATATACAATGGAAATAAGCACTCTAAGTTGTATGATAGGTGGTCCTGTCAGTAGCAAACAGGATGTGACATGCTGCAGACCCAGATACTACACTGACTACAATAATAAACAGTCACGAATATAGTAAAATGAGCACACAATTATGAGTTTTAATAAGGATATGCTACAGCTAAAGTTGGAAATACTTTTGGGGGTAATGGACCTACATAATTTAAAGATAGGCAGTAAACTGCAGGCAGTAAAATTCAATTACACTGACTACAAGATTCATTCAAACATGCTCCCATGAAGCATACAATCCCCAGCATCATTTTGCTGATAATGTTTCCTACAGTTATGGCTGGCCACCCTTTTATTCTGATCACTTAATTTATGAACAGAATAGAGAAAATGAATTGTTATTTTGGGATTAGAAAAAAATCTTATAGTTTGCCATAGTGATAAACTGTATCTCCCAAAAAGCGTATGTGGACTTTGCAAAACAATCACGGTTTAACTAAACTGAGTAGCTGTTAACTAGGGTGCCAAACCTATTCGGAGATGCAGAAATCATGTATCAGTGGGAGAGGTAATGCTTACGTAGCAAGATTAAAGGAAACATGAAGATGGACAACGCTAGTTACCATGTCATTCTGAGAATGACAAGGTATTTGGATGGGACTATTCATTTTCAGGATTACCAGATGAATTCAAGAAGGAGGGAAAAAATTCCTTCAAGTATTTTCTCCAAGAAGTAAATTGCAACTTAGTGAATTCTGATTTCATTACCTCAATGTGTGTTTCTTAGAAAGAGTCATTGCTTGCTATATGGTGGTTTTTAAACTCCTATATTACAAAATGTTACAATAGTGTATCTTTTACAAACAGAGTAATTGTGTTTAAGGTACTTCTACAAGGAAAACAAAATTGTCCACAATATATGCAAATTGCATTGAAACTGTTGATAGGAATGAAATGTCCGTACCCTTAACTGACAGATTATTAGATACTAAGAAGAGAGTATATGGAATCGCATTCAGCAAATTTACAGGCCATAAAAGGAAAGCATGCATTAAAGCTGTTTATATCATAACACAGCAAGTCACTGAAAAATTACATATTAAATTAACTATTCTATTTTGCCAGCAAACACTATCCAAGTGAGTGAAAATATTTTTTTCTATTGTCTACCATTGTCAATGTGCTGTATTTTTAAGTTTAGTCATTATATAGAAAATGACACATAATGTTAATCTTAGATTTTTCTTCATTACACCCCTCACCTCCACTCACCAAAATGATAAAGGAAAATATCTTCGTTAGAATAATCTCTTAGTGGTAGTGACTTCTGTTACAGAGAATGGTAGAGAAGGCAAAGATAAGACTTTCATAATCCTGGAAAAGGTACTAAGTTATTGTATTTATATGTTATTATAAAATTATTATAAAATTACATTTTTACTCATATTTTCTCATTACTTTAAAGACAAAGATGAAGTTAAAAAGTAAACAGGGGGGGCACCTGGGTGGCTCAGTCGGTTAGGCGTCTGACTTTGGCTCAGGTCATGATCTCACGGTCCGTGGGTTCAAGCCCCGCGTCGGGCTCTGTGCTGACAGCTCAGAGCCTGGAGCCTGCTTCGGATTCTGTGTCTCCCTCTCTCTCTGATCCTCCCCCATTCATGCTCTGTCTCTCTCTGTCTCAAAAGTAAATAAACGTTAAAAAAAAATTTTTTTTTTAAAAAAATTCAAAAAAAATAAAAAAAAAAAAAAAAAAAAAGTAAACAGGGGCACCTAGGTGGTCCGTCAGTGAAACATCCGACTTTGGCGCAGGTCATGATCTCACGGTTCTGGATTCGAGTCCCAAATCGGCTCTATGCTGACAGCTCAGAGCCTGGAGTCTGCTTCAGATATTGTGTCTCCCTCTCTCTCTGCTCCTCCCCTGCTCATGCTCTTTCAAAAATGAATAAATGTAAAAACAAATGCATTAAAAAGTAAACCAAAAGATGAGGTAAGGAGACTTTGCCTTAGGGCCATAAGGCTCTTTGGAAGTCCTACTTCATTACACTCTCCTCTCTCAGATTTTGTAAAATATGCATTTTTTTCAAGTTTTAATAGGCTTGGTTTTAGAGGAGCTTCAGGTTTATAAAAAAATTGTTCAGAAAATACAGCAAGTTTCCACATACCCCTTTCTACCTCACACTCCATTTCCTTTATTATTAACATCATGCATTAGTGTGGTACATTTCTTACATTTGATAAACCAATACTGAGGCATTATTATTAACTGAAGTCCACAGTTTATACATTAGAGTTCAATCTTTAGATCGTACAGTTCTATGAATCGTGACAAATGCATAGTCATGTCGCCACCATTACAATGTAATAAAAAATAATTTCACTCTCCTAAATATCTCTGATTCTCCACATATTCATTCCTCTGTTCCGCAATCTCTGCAAATATCTGGCAGCAATCAGTGATCTCCTATAACTTTTCCAGAATGTCATATAGTTGGGATGATACAATACATAGAATTTTCAGTCTGGCATCTTATTTATTAATTGCATTTAAAGTTTCTCCGTATCTTTTTTTTAATGTGAAGTTTTTATTAGTGCTGGTGAAGCAGAACATATAGATTTCTGAATGAGACATTAATGTGTAATATTAAAATTTAAAGAAATTTAAGTGGCAACTTTTAAAAGCTGTACTCTAATTACTTTTCTCATTATGTTTTCCCCCCATATTCAGTGAGGTGTAATTGACAAAAACTGTACATATTTAAGGTGCAAAATGTGACGGTTTACTATGTGTATACATTGCAAAATGATTGTAATAATCAAGGTAATTAACACAACCATCACCTCATGTAGTTATCACTCTGTATGCGTGTATGGTGAGAACACTTAAGATTTACTGTCTTATCAAACTTTAAGTATACAATATTATTGAGTATAGTTATACTCTTATTCAACTTAGAACTGAAAGTTTGTGCCCATTGACCAATATCTCCCCATTTTCCCTATCCCACAAACCAAGTCAACCACGATTCCATGTTCTGTTTTTGTGAATTCAACTTTTTTTAAGATTCTATATAAGTAAGCTCATACATTATTTGTCTCTCTGTGTCTAGTTTAACTTACTAGAAAGATATTCTTCAGGTTCAAGCATGCTCTCACAAATGACAGAATTTTCTTCCCTTTTCTTAATTAAATAATATCTACACCCAATGTGGGGCCTGAACTCATGACCTGGAGACCAAGAGTCCCATGCTCTAACGACTGAGCCAGCCAGGCACCCCAGAATATCCTTTGTTTATGACTGACTAATATTCATCTATTTCTGTGTGTGTGTGTGTGTGTGTGTGTGTGTGTGTGTGTGTGAGAGAGAGAGAGAGAGAGAGAGAGAGAGCGCGCATGCCTAACACTTTCCTGATCCATGCATTAACAGACATTTAGGTTATTTCCATATATTGGCTATTATAAATAAAGCTACAATGAATATGGGAGTATCTTTGAGATACTGATTTGATTTCCTTTTCATATAAACCAAGAATGAGATTGGTAGATAACAGGGTAGTTCTATTTTTATTTTTTTGAAGATTCTCCATACTGTTTTTAATAACTGATATACCAATTTACATTCCCACCAACAGTGTACAAAGGTTCTTTTATCTTCACACCCTCACCAACACTTGCTATCCCTTGTCTTTTCAATTATAGCCATCCCAACAGGTGTGAGGTGATAGCTCACTGTTCATTTGCATTTCCCTTATGATTAGTGATACTGAAATGCACTTTTCATTTGCATTTCCCTTATGATTAGTGATATCAAGAATCTTTTTATGTATCTGTTTGCTATCTGTATGTCTTCTTTGGGAAAAAAAATGTCTAGTCATGTCCTTTGTCCATTTTTTAACCTGGTTGTTTGGTTTTTGCCATTGAGTTATACAAGTTGCTTACATAATTTGGTTATTAGCCTCATCAGTATATGGTCTGCAATTATTTCCTCCCATTCCATAGGCTATCTTTTCATTTTGTTGATTGTTCCCTTTGCTGTGCAGATACTTTAGTTTGATGTAGTCCTACATGTTTATTTTTGTTTTTTGGTGATATGTACAAAAACTCATTGCCAAGACGAGTAACAAGAAGTTTTCCCCCACGTTTTCTTTCCTGAGGATCTCTATGGTTTTAGGTCTTCAATTTAAGTCTTTAATCCTTTTGAAGTTAATTTTTGTGCAGGGTATAAGGGTCTAATTTCATTGTTTTGCATGTGGCTGTCCAGTTTTCCTATCCATTTATTTATGAGAACATCCTTTCCCCATTATGTATTCATGGAATTCTTACAAAAAATTAGGTGATTATGTATGTGTAGGATTATAGATGTGATCTCTATTTTGTTCCACTATCCTATGTGTCTGTCTTAATGGCAGTATCACACTGTTCTGATTACTATAGCTTTGTAATATACTTTGAAGCCAGGAAGGGTGATGCCTCTAGCTTTGTTCTTTTTCAAAATCATTTTAGCTATTTAGGATCTTTTACAGTTCCACACAAATTTTGGGACTGTTTTTTCTGTTTCTGCAAAAAGTGCCATTGGAATTTGGATAGGTATTGTATTGATCTGTAGATGATTTTAGGTAGCATGGGCATTTTAACAATAGTAATTCTTCCAATCTGTGAACATGCCATACCTTCTCATTTAGTTGTGACTTCTTTCATTACTTTCATCAATGTCTTGTAAGTTTTATGTACAGATCTTTATCCTACTTGGATAGTTTTATTCCTAATAACTTAATTTTTCCTGTTTTATTGTGGTATAATTGACAAATAAGATAGTTATATATTTAAATCAAATCATGATGATTTGATATACATATATACTGTGAAAGGATCCCTCCCATCTGGTAAACTGACACATCCATCACCTTAAATTTTTTTAGAATATTTAAATTCTACTCAGCCAATTTCAGTTACCCAATGCAATGCTATCAACTATAGTCACCATGTTATACATCATATCCTCAGACCTTACTATCTTGTAGCTGGAAAGTTTGTACCTTTTACAAACCTCTCCCTATTTCCTCTACCCCCAGTCCCTGGCAACCATTATTCTACTCGCTGTGTCTTTGAGTTTGATTTTTTTCCCAGATTCCCCATATAAGTGATACCATGCAATATTTGACTGTCTTTGCCTGGCTTAGCATAATACCTTTAAGGTCCATCAATGTTGTAGCAAAAAAGATTTCTTTCTTTCTCAAGACTAATAATATTCACACACACACACACACACTCAACTATTGATGGACACTTAGCTTATTTCCATATCTTGACTATTGTGAATGAACATGTAATGAACATTGGAGTACAGTTATCTCTTTGATATCCTGTTTTCATTTCCTTTGGATATTTACCCAGAAGGGGGACTGCTGGATCATATGATAGTTGGGGGAAAATCCCTAACAAATCTGGTGACAATTGTTTTAAAAACATTTTAAAATCTGAACATATCTCAAAGACACAATATAAATTAAAAAACTTATTCAAGAAAAACCTACTAAAATTCAATAAGAACTATGACAGTATACAGTATTTGACTGAGATCTGTTTTCTCCCTATCCTCTCCAATTTAAGGAGATGGAAATTACACTCTAGACTAGTTTAGGCAAGAACACTAGTCTCCATCTGCCCCCAGATCCTGGCTGGAGGGCTATCTTCCAAAGAAGGACAGTATATCAAATTTCTCATCTCCCAAACTACCTGTTGCTGAGTGTGGAGAATAATGTGGTCCCAATCACCTTTGCCCAGTTTCATGAGTTAGTGGTTCCATTATCGGGCAGGCAAGTTGAGAAGACCTGAGAATACAATCCCACTCTACCAGAAGCATAGGTCCTAAAGCCAAGGTGTCACTCAGAGACAGTTATTCCATTAGCTCCATAGCAGCTGCATAGCAGTGGCTCATAGATTTTTACCTTGTGAGAAAAATAGCCTGTTAAACAGATGGCCCCCAATGTCTGCCAAAGGAACTGACTTCATTCCAAAGTTTGGAGAAATTCAAGCCTAAGGGCACTTTCAAAAACAGTGGAAGTTATAGTAAAAAATGACTAGGAAGAGATTGGTGGATTTCTTGGACATAAAGGTTAAACTGTAGGCTAGCTGGTTTTCCCTAGACACTCAGAGAAGGTGAAAACTAAGATAAACCTGCTTGTGGTCAAAATAACTCTCAAAAACTAACCTTAGAACTATCACTTCAAAGGAGTCCGAATTCCATTGCTTAAGTCTAGGGAACAATTTATACTCCAGGGCTTTCTTGAAACCAATAGATCAGCCTACAGTGAGCAGAGCTTTAATGCTGGTTGTGTTCATAAACAGAGACAGTCAGAGAGCCTTGCCAGAAACACAGTCATCCCAGGCTGACTATACAAATGTCCCAGGCTGTACCTCCTGAGGAGCAACATCTGTGTAAGAAAAAAATACAACAGACTCCACTAAGACTATACAGTCACTAAACACACAAGTAAATACAAATAACAAAATAACTGTTCCAAGACCTAAAATATCCATTTTCCAAAAAAATAAAATAAAATTACCAAACATGCAAAGAAACAGGAAAGCATGGCTCATACGCTGGAAACAAAGCAGGCAACAAAGATTTCCTATGAGAGCAACCAGATGTTGGATTTAAAAGAAGAAGAAAACCTTTGGAGCAGCCATTATAGTCAAGGAACCAAAGAAAACCATGATTAAATAAATAAAGCAAGTTTTGATGGCAAAGTTGCATCAAGTAGAGAAAATGAATAAAGAAATAGAAATTATAAAAAGGAAGCAAATGGAAATTCTGGAGATAAAAACTACAATAATTCAAGTGAAAAACTGATTACAGGGGCTCAATGGTAGATGTGAACGGCCAGAAGAAAGAATCAATGAACTTGGAGACAGATCAATAGAGAGGATATATAATCCTCAAAATACAAAATGAAAAGAAAAAAAAATGAACAGAGCATAATGCAAAAATGTGGGATACTATTAAACCCACAAATTAATATATAATGCAAAGATCAGAAGGAGAGGAGGAACAACAGGAGCAGAAAAAATTCAAATAAATCATTAATGAAACTTCCCATATTTTTGAAAAATAGTAACTTCATATCCAGGAAGCTCAACAAATTCCAAATAGCATAACTGCAAAAAAGATGAACAAGCAGATACCTCATAGTAAAATACTGAAACAAAAGACAAGAAAAATCTTGAAAGCAGAAAGATACAAAGGACTCCCCAATAATGTAAAAAGCTGACCTAGTGAAAACAATGGAATACAGAGGCAGCGGAAGAATATATTCAAAGTGCTCAAGGGAAAAAAATCTGGTAACACAATTCTATATCCAGGAAGGCAACCTTTAAAAGAGAGTTAAAAAAAATAAAAAAATAATAAAAATCCCAGAAAAACAAAAACTGAGATAATTTATCACTAACAGAACTGCCTTATGATAAATATTAAAGGAAGTTCTTTAGGCTGAAAGCAGCCTGAAACCAAGTGATCAGACAATAATTAAAATTCACATGAATAAACAAAGAACTCCTGTAATGGTAATGATGTAATTATAAATGCATATTTACAAATACATATTTTTCATCTTTTTCATTTGATTAAAAAACAATTATGTCTAACAATGTTATATAAATAACCATTACATAATACAACAATACAAATATGCTTAGGGCATACACAAATGTAACATTTTCTACTGAGGAAGCAAAAACAGGTTGGTGGGAGCAAAGCTGAGCTAAGGACATAACTAAAGACTGTTACTTGAATCCACAAGAACAAATGAAAAGAAAAAGGATAAATAAAATTACCAAAACAGTAGCTGTATACTTCCTCTCCTTTCATCTCTCAGCTACTATAAAGACCTGAAATTATATAAAGACCTGAAAATATTAGAAAAGTGTGTAACATTTATAACTATGTGTAACAAAAATAAAGTAAAAAAGGATTAAAGGGAATAGAGCTATATAGGAGTAACATTTCTGTATCTCACTCGAATTAGGTTAGTATACATCTGAAACTGATCCTGATAAATTATGATGTACACAGCAAAGTCTTGAGCAACCATTTAGTAAATAACTCAAAAAATGTTTGTGAAAAATCATTAAAGAAATTAAAATGCTACATTATAAAATATTAATGCAAGAGAAACCAGTAAAGAAAAAATACAGGAAAAAAAAGGCATGAGACACATAGTAAACAAAAAGATGGCAAACATAAATCTAATAATATCATATTAACATTAAGTGTAAATGGTTTAAAAAATGGTTCAATAAAAATAGAGGCAGTCCAAAATTTTTAAAATATTAAAAATCCTTTTTAAAAAAAAGGATAACTGTATATTGTCTACAAATTTACATCTACACATATAAATGCATTAAGACTAAAATAATGTGAAAAGATGTTATCATGCAAACAGCAATCACAAGAAAGTTAGAGTAGGTATACTAATATCAGACAAAATAGATGTTAAGACAATAAATTGTACCATGCATGACAAGAGATATTCTGTAAAGATAAAAGGGTCAATTCATCAGGAAGACATAACAATTATAAACATATATGCACCTAATAATAACACATGAAGAAAAAAAATACATGAAGAAAGAAAAACAGAAATGAAAGGAGAAATAGAAAATTTAGCAATACTAGCAGAGACCTCAATCCCCCATTTTCAATAGATAATACTAGGCAGATCAACAAGTAAACAGAAGACTTAACAGTACAAACCAACTAGACTTATTGTCTGTAGTACACCACACCAACAACAGCTGAATATATATACATGCCAAGTGCACATGGAACATTCTCCAGGTCAGACTATATACTAGGCCATAAAGCAAACAAATTTAAAAGATGAAATAATACAAATTGTTCTGACCCAAATGAAATAAAATTAGAAAAAAATATTTGAAAAAAAAATCAAAAACATATGAATATTAAACAACATGCTCCTAAATAACTACTTAATAAAGAAGTCATAAAGAGTATTAGTAAATACCCAGAGATGAATGGAAATGAAGATAAAAACATACCAAAACTAATGGGATCTAGTGCATAGTAATCAATTTATAGCCGTTTTGCATATATTAAAAAAGAAAAAATACCTTACTCAAATCAGCAATCTAACTTTCCACTGTAAGAAACTGGAAAACACCAAACAGATTTTAAGGCAAGCAAAAAAAATAAAACTAAAAAAACAAGAAAAGAAAACAGAAAAAAATTAAAAGGGAAATTAAAGAAATTGAGAATATCAATAAAACCAAAAATGGGTCTTTGAAAGATCAATGAAGTTGACCAACCTTTAGTGAGATTGACAATAAAATACAAAAGACAGAAGACTCAAATTACCAAAATCTGAAATGAACAAATTACACAACTTCAATAAAATGGAAGATTTCCTAGATAGACACAACTAACCGAAAGCAACATAAAAAGTAGATAACCTGAATACACCTATAACAAGCAAAGAGATTAAACTAGCCATCGAAAAGCTACCTACAGAGAACAATGGATCACTACCACTGGATTCACTGTTGATTTTAACACACATTTAAATAATTAACTCCAGTTACTCACAAACTCTTTCACAAAATATAAGAGGAGGGAAAAATTCCCAGCAAATTTTATGAGGCATTTATACCCTGAGACAAAAACCAGACAAAGATATAATGACAAGAGAAAACTATACCAATATCTCTTATCAATATACAGGCAAAAATACTAGAAAACCAAATATAGCAACATATAAAAAGAATTATATACCATTACCAAATGGAATTTATGCCAGTAATGGAAGATTGGATTATCATCCAAAAATCAATTAATGCAATATGTCATGTTAGAAGTTAAAACAAGAAAAATACATGATTATTTCAATAGATGCAGAAAAAGCATCAGACAAAATACACTTAACAGACCAGGAATAGAAGGAAACCTCCTTAACCTAAATAAGAGCATCTATGAAAAACCCATCTCATGTCATACTTATTGATGAAAGACTAGATACTTTCTCCTTAGATAAGGAACATTATAAGGATGTCTGCTCTTGCCACTTGGATTCAAGATTGGACTGCAAGTTTTATCCAGGACAATAAGGCAAGAAAAAGAAAAGGCATCCAGACTGAAAAGATAAAAGGAAACTATCTTTACTTACAGACAACATGATCTTGCATATAAAAACAAAATAATTTAAAAATTAAAAAAATATGTTAATTCCAGAAATAAAACCATTTGTCTATAGTCAAGTGACTTTCAACAAAGGTGCCAAGATCATCCAATGGAAGAGAACAATCTTTCAATAATGGTTCTGGGACAACTGGATAGTCACACACATAAAAATGAAGTTTGACCCTTGGCTAACACCACATGTAAAAATTAAATCAGGATGCCTGGGTGGCTCAGTCAGTTAAGTGTCTGACTCTTGATCTCCACTCAGGTCATGATCTCACAGTTCATGGTTTCTACTCTGATAGTGTGGAGCCTGACTGGGATTCTTTCTCTCCCTCTCTCTCTGCTCCTGCCCTGCTTGTGTATTCTCTCTCTCCAAAAATAAAAACTTTAAAAAAATTAACTCGAAATGGACCAACAACTTAACTGTAAGTGCTAAAGTGATAAAACTCGTAGAAGAAAACATAGAAGCAAATCTTCACCATTTGGATTTTTAAATATGACACCAAAAGCACAAGCCAAAAAAAAAAATACATTGGATTTCATCAAAATAAAAATTTTTGTGCTTCAAAGCATACTCTCAAGAAAATGCAAATACAACTCACAGAATGGAAGAAGATCTTTGCAAATCACATGTCTGATAAAGTGAGTTGTACCAAGAATTATTATAATTCAGTTTTTAATGGTCAAAAATATGAATAGACTTCAAAGACTATACAGAAATGGCCCATAAGCACATAAAGAAATGTTCAATATCAACCTCAAAGAAAAATGCAAATCAAAACCATAATGAGATATCACTATCATACCCACTAGGATGGCTAGATCTTAAAGTCAGAATCACAAGTGTTGATGTGGATAAACTGGAACCCTCACACATTGGTGGTAAGAAAGTAAAATGGCACAACTGCTTTGAAAACAGTCAAAAAGTTTCTCATAAATAAATGCAGAGTTACCATATGACCCAGCAATTCTACTTCTAGGTACTTAGCCAAAGAAATAAAAACATGTCCATGTAAAAACTTGTACACAAATGTTTACAATAGCATTGTTCATGTATTATTAATTGTACTACAATGTGTAAACAACCCAAATACCTATCAACTGATGAAAGGATGGTCATTATATATACATATATTTACTTACTTACTTACTTACTTACTTACTTATTTATGGGTTCTAGCACCACATCATGCTCTGTGGCTGACAGCATGGAGCCAGGTTGGGATTCTCTCTCTCCTTCTCTTTCTGCCCCTCCCTCCCTCCCTCCATCCTTCTCTCTCTCTCCCTCTCTCTCATTCTGTCTCAAAATAAATAAACTTAAAAAAAAAGAAAACCACAAAGTTGTGTCAGAAGTTACCACTAAAAAAGTGACCAAAGAGTTTAAGGGGAATGGTTGTTCAGAATTATAACTGTAGTAAAAAGGATATTTAGAGTCAGAAGAGCTAGATTATGTTAGAGGCTCCCACTTTTAATGCCAGGGTTATCTTGTTCAAGCTCCTTTTCTAAGTCACAATTCCTATTCTGTAAAAGTTGACAAATTTTAAACTTTAAAACACTATTATATAGAAATGTGAAAGATGTATTAAATGTACAGAATAGAGTTGAACCTTAATGCCAAGAACATATTTCAACAAATATTCATCTTGTAGAATTACTAACTTCACTGATCTTTTCTAAATCTCTCCACAGGGTTGCTTCATCTTTAAAATATTTGGTAATTATGCCAATAATGGTGCACAGAGCCAATTTCACACAATCTCCTTTTATTTCTTGTCCTTCTTAGTGGGAGAAGCATGAAACTATGGTAGTATTAACTCGTGGCACGCCTGAATTTCAAACAGAACAGTCAACTGAACTTCACTGTTATTGTTCTATTTATAGTCATCATCATCACCCACAGGTGATCTTTCACCCTCATAACTTCCTGGGTAACATATTTTTATTGCATAGGATTAATGTGTTCTTCCTGTTACTTTCAAAACTGTGAGTAGTAATTAAACATGTAAAATAATCATCAAAGAATGAATCATTACTGAAATAATAAGAAAGCAAGATTGACCATTCAGAGCACCTAGGATTACATGGCATGCACATACTATAGTGGAGTCCTTCAGAGAAGCTATTATGAGAATAAGACCATTGCCAAGGGAGGCTAACTATAATATCTTAAGAACTTGTTTCATTTTCAAATGATTACATATTAAAATTTGGAATATATTTTGATGCTGTCTTTTTTTTTAAATTTTTTTTAACGTTTATTTATTTTTGAGACAGAGAGAGACAGAGCATGAACGGAGGAGGGTCAGAGAGAGGGAGACACAGAATCTGAAATAGGCTTCAGGCTCTGAGCTGTCATCACAGAGCCCGACGCAGGGCTCGAACTCACGGACCGTGAGATCATGACCTGAGCCGAAGTCGGCCACTTAACCGACTGAGCCACCCAGGCGCCCCAATGCTGTCTTAAAATTAAGACCTACAAAAATGGTTTTGCAAAACAACTTCCACAAATTTAGAAAGAGTTTAACCAAAGGCCATGCATTCTTTGCAGTGCATATACTGTTTGCAGAACAAAGACTTGAGCAGACTTGTTATTAACTGGCTTTTTAAGCTTTGTGATTGAGACTCAGGAATCTTTAGGAAGGCTACATAAATTAGATAAGTAACATAGTAGTAAACTCTCTGACCTAAATCTGAGAAATTAAAAAAAATATGATATTCCAAGTTATTACCTTTATGCTTTTGAGTGACACATAAACTACACTCTGTTTTTTATTTTTATGTAAGTTGGTGTTAAGAGTGTACTTAAAAATTTATATGCATATTAACTTTTATGATAAATACCCTAAACTATTATTTGTAAAACTGCTCAAAGTTATCCAATAAAGTAGAACATATAATTTCAAATAATTTCACTCAATTCTTCCTTCCCTGTCAAAAATGCTAAAGTTATAAGAAAAATGTATTTACGTCCGCTCTGGTCACATTGTCTCTGGGACTGAAGTAGCATCAAGGTCTAAAAAAAAAAAAAGAAACAAAAAAACTAGTGCTGCCAATAATCAGATGTTCTCTATCATCAATTTTTAGGCATTGAGGAATTTGTTTAGCCTACATCATTAAATAATATATTGACGAAACTTCCCTCAATTGCTTCCATTCTCAGAAAATATGGATTGGTCATTATTATTCCATGTTCTTGTTAGTTTTCCATTTCTTGGATCAGATCTCATGATGCCATTAAAAACACATACATTAGGACTCTGCCCTCAGCAAAAATCCAGAAGCAAGAAAGTCTCCTCATTTATGGATAAGTTCTTATATTAATGCACACTACAAATTTTTTTAAGTTACCCAATATTCACTAAATCAATTTATCCTCACAATACTTTGAGATTCTTATTAATTTATGGCATAAGTTGAGAGTCAGAGAGAAGTTCATATTATGTATGCCTTTGTATGCCATGATAAAGAGATTGAATTTTAAGAGCAATGGGAGCTATTTTCAACTTTGAAGTAGGAGAGCGACATGGAATGATGTACATTTAAATAACAGTATGCCAGTGGGAAAAGATTAGAGCTAACAGAATTGGAAGTATGGGCATTTTAATAGTCTCGGTAAATGGCAGTCATAGCCTGGAATAGAGCCCAGTGAAATGCAGAGAGATAGAACAAGTCTGATTTCTACTGGGAGCAGAACCAGCAAGACTTGATGATGGATCAATATGAAAGGAAAGAGAAAAATATATCTTAGTGTTGGGACATAAGCAAATGAGAGAATCACCACATTTTATAGTTAGGAGAAACTGAGAAAATCAAATGTATAGAGAAAATCAAGAGCTCTGTTGTTTCTATGCTTCAAATGATTCGACTTACACTGTGCAGTACAGCAGGCCCTAACCTCAGGTAGCTATTCAAAATGTGAATAGTCAAAATTAAGATAATAGAAGTGAAAAATATACAATGAATTATGAAAAGATAAAAATAAATGAAAACATCTCATTAATATTTTTATATTGATTCCAATTTTATTTTATTTTATTTTTTTAACATTTACTTATTTTTGAGAGACAGAGAGAGCACAGGCAGGGAGGAGCAGAGGGAGAGGGAGACATAGAATCCAAAGCAGGATCCCGGCTCCGAGATGTCAGCACTGAGCCCAACGTGGGCCCCAAACTCATGAACCATGAAATCATGACCTGAGCTGAAGTTGGAAGCTGAACCAACTGAGCCACCCAGGTACTCCTATTGATTCCAATTTTAAATGCTATTGTGGATATATCCAATTATGTAAATATTAAAATGAATAATGAAATTTTAAATGACTCTGGGGTTCACATTATATTACTATTGGAAAGAATGGATTAGCCTATAAGCTAAAAATAATGGACAGCTAAAAGTATTAGTTAAATTCATGTTTTTATTTTATTAAACTTACCAATGACTTTCTTGCATCTTTTCATATGTCTATACACACTTATGAAGACTAAGTGAGGAGATCCATTCGTTAAGCCTATAACCTCTATTTCTTGTAGAAAACATTTTTCTAAGTTACAAAATATGTGTTAGCATTTTTGAAGAGTGAATATTTCTCACAAGAAAACCAAAAGCATGGTGTTATCTTCTCATTCAAAAACAATAATCAGGTAAAATTTCTCCATTAACTTCCTTTTAAAAATAGTTATGTTGCTAAACATTATTTTATCCTCTTTAAAATTAAATACCTTTTTTTTTCTAATCTCCCTATTTGGCTATGAAAAAAGGGCAAAATGTTTAGTATTTAGAGTTTAATGTGTAGGCAAAACTGTATATGCTCCATAGTCATGCACTTAAAAAAATACTACTTGAAATGTAAAATATGGAAATATGTGCACATGCACATATGTAATATTTGTGTTTTATTTTCAAGACAATATTTGTACATAGTGACTGTCAAACTTGTATGCTGGAGATATGTTTAAACAATAAAATACATGCTGATTCTTTGCTTGTTATTTTACAGGAAAGACATCCAGAAATAAAGGAAGACCAGCTTGAGTGAAATTTGGAGACTGAGTTAGGAGATTTTGATTCTAACCCTGGTGCAGTCATGACAAGCCAGAAAACACTGGGTGAATCACTTAGCTTCTTTCTTATTTGTCTCTATTACAAAATAAGATGTTGGTATGAATAATTTCCAAGCTTCCTTTTCACCTCTTTCCTATTTGGGAATTACACATTCCATTGCCAAATAATTCTACAATATAACAAGCTACTAGTCCACAAGTACAGCTAACACGTGTTAACACTTCTAGATTAAGCTATTGTAATTCTGAAATAAATTCACTAATGAAAATGTTTATTTCATCTTTGCCTTCTTATTCTCTATTACAAGGTAGTGTGTAAGGAAACTATGTTTTTTATTGGTAAGACATTCATCATTTCTGAAACATAATGAATTTAGCAGTTATACAGAAAACTAAAATAGTGGCTTTCCTCCCCAGTTTCAAGTTTTTTCCTATTTTATCACTTTGAGGAAAATGTAGAACCCAGGATTGATCATGTTTCATACGCAGACTTGCCACCAGGTTTACTGCTTCCTTTGATCTGTAGTGGATTTTAAACTTTCCAAAGAAGGGCAGAAATATAATTCACAGCAAAGGAACCAACATAGATATAACTCTTCAACAAAAATTATTTTCTAATTATTTCAGCTTCTCAGAAAGTAATTTCAAAGTGGGGACAGAAAATATTTGCTTATATGTGTTCAGCAAAACATACATTCATGCTCATAGGACTGAAAAGCTGGAAAATTCAAGCAGCTGTGAACACACATGTGCAAACAATCCTTGGAAACAGTTCTCAAAAAATCAGCACTGTTATAAATACAGAGCTGTAAGTAGAAACAAATAAGTAGAGGGGGATCCAATATTACTTTCAAATAAAAAGCAGAATTTTTTTTTTCATACACTAGATTTGGGGTATTGAGTAAGTTTTCTCAAAAAAGAGAAGGCAAATTCCATCTTCTTTTATTTTTTTGAAAGAGAAAGAGAGTGAGGGAAGGATGAAGGGAGGAGAGAGAGAATCTTAAGCAGACTCCACACCCAGCACAGAGCCCAACGCAGGGCTTAGTCTCATGACTTGAGATCATAACATGAGCTGAAATCAAGAGTTGGATGCTTAACTGACTGAGCCACCCAGGTGCCTCATTCTCCTACCTGGGCTCTGTCTTTTCAGCATTATCTTTATTCAATCCCTCTTGTACATCTGTCAAATTAAACTTTAGGGAACATCACTTTCAATATTTTATTGCCCTAATCACAAAAGCCTAAATAAACTCCTTTGGTTTTACATATCTTAGTGATTGAGATCTTCTGCAATCAGGCTTCTGCCTTCCTTTCCATACCAATGTATCAGGAAAGAAGATATTACTTTGTTTCACTTTGTTTTTGTTTTGTTTCACTTTTTTCCCATACTTCCTTCTTTAAAGCATAGGCAAGGAGATAGGAGATGTAATGCTAGGGAAGGGCAGACTTCAGATCATGCAGCTAAAATTAGCCCACAAAAGAAAATGCAGGATAGGAAGGAAAACCAAATTTGCACAGAGCATACCTTCAAGACATAAAGATGAAGAGACAAATCTTAAGTTTAAGGGTCAGCCCTAGAAGGAGGGTCAAGAAGATACATGATAAAATGGAATCAAGAGAGGTTCCCTGAGTCACCAGAACATTGTGGGTACATTTCATAGGGTTCTTCCAGGTAGAATGCATATAGAGAATTTTTTGAAAGGTACCAAGGGAATCTAAGTCTTTAGCTGTGATAAGTGAAGAACAACAAGAACAAAAAGAATGAATGAAAGAGATAGGAACAGAGAGAGAGAAGGGAGGGAATAATGGAGGGAAGGAGGGAGAAGGAAGGAAGGAAGGAAGGAAGGAAGGAAGGAAGGAAAACAGAAGAGAAAAACTCTACAATTTCCATGGCCTTGTTCCCCAGAACAGAGTATTTCTGTCTCAAAGATGGCTATGATGCAGATTCTAGGCTTGAGCGTGTAAAAATACTTTTTTAAATGCTCAGTTCTTGAGATTTGTAAGAACATTACAGTTGGATGAAAGACAATTTTTCATCATCTCCTTAGATGTCAAATCCCTTTGAGCAATTTGGAACATTCAAGAAAGTATACTGACAGATCAGCAAAAATGAAAGGGCATTTTCATCACCTTGAGAAATGGTGATCAGAAGAAATGTGCCAACCAATTAAAACATGATCAATGCCTCTATTTCCTTTATTTTCTGTCATAAACTGTGGCTAAAAAGAATTAAGTTATTATTTTTTCAAAGTCTGCTTTATCTGGATAATGTCATATAAGAAGGCAATGTGAATCATGAGAATTTAAATATACCATGTGGTAAATTACATTGATACAATTTTATGAAGACAGTATTAATCATATGTGAAATACATGATAGTCTGTCTATTGGTTGACTTAGTTTAAAGCAAAGCAACTGGCATTGGGTAGGCTCAAAATATGTATCTTTCATAGAAAGATATAGAAAGACAAAGTTAGTATAAGTAACCAGTTTAAGAAATCACGGTCTGTATCTTATTAGTCAAAGCCAGCTATGATACATTTTCTTCCACAATGTACCAATTTCCTTATCTCAGGAGAAAATCTCTGTTTTTCATCTGGCTTGGTAATTTGGATATATAAAAATAGTGAGTATATTTTATCTATATGCTACACAGCACATATATATTTAGAATTTTGATTTATAGATTCTGGATAGCTTAGGAAGACACATATAGGTTTGGCACACAATCAAGTGTCAAAATATTATGCGCCAGGACACATCCACAAGTTTTACAGTTCCAGGTCCATTGATTAAAAACTGTCAAAAGCTCACTGAGAAGATGAAGATCCAAATGAGAGTTCCAAGGATAAATGTCTTAAAGTTACAGTCTGGGTACATGCTTCCTTCTTTGATCTCACCCCACGGGCATCTGGTATTCTCTTCCCATTTGCAGTGACTATTCAATCCTTCTTGCACCCGCTCTGTGCCACCAACCCAGTAGCTCTTACCATGTTTTACTCACAGAACTGAAATTCCAAATGAGCTACACCCCCCTATTGAGAGTGCCCTGAGATAGTAATAAAGTTGGTCCCCTAACAAACAAGCTAGCATAGTAAAGTAAACCATGTCTCACCTGTAAACCATTTGCCAACTTTAAAGGACAAGGCAGAAGAGTCAGGAGACAGAAAGACCTTTGCAGGAGTCCGTGTGATGGGTCAAGGAAAGAATCTGATGTCTCTTGTCCTGGTTTCAATTATGCTTCAAATGAAACAGACAGCATGAGCCATCAACAGGATGAAGATGGAAGATGAGATACTGGACCTGAAAGATAAATAAAAAGGTAAGAAACAGTTGGCTAAAGAAGAACAGAGCATACAAGTGTGAGTAGCCTAGGGACTTAACAATGTAGCTGCTTAGAGGCATTAAGGAAACTCTTGGTTCCTGATCATCAACTTGAATACAGTTTAATCACTGTGTTTGTGAGTTTTCTCTGTCATTTCAGCAGCAGATGATTAAATTATTTATAGTCAGAAAAACAGTGTATGTGGGTGTGTGTTTTTCATGAGGAGGAGGATGGGCAGAATAAAATAGGGAGACAATTTAAAATTACTCTCTACTTTTTCTTTCGATTATAATGCCACAGCTTTCCTCCAGCATTAACAATTCATCCCTTCATCTAAGGCACACATTTTAGAATTATTTGTATTGTAGTGAGCTAATTTATGTGCTTTTATAATTAAAGTAGTAATTATATAAATTATTTGGAAAGCATCTTTGCTCTAAAAATTAGTTATTCAAAAATGAAGTAAAAAATTCAAAAAGCGTGAAATTGGCCCCAAAACACACAAAAAGAGATTAACGGTGCTATATAGCTGTGGTCTTATCAATGAATCTTTGTGAAAAATAGTCAAAACATGCTTAAAAGAAAAAAAAATAGAATTGTTGGGGGCAGTGTAAAGAAAGATTTGCCTACAAACAGAAATTCTCTAGTAGTTACATTGTTAGAGTGATAAAGGCATCTTTAGATTGATTCCATATGCTTTACCCTCTAACACAGACTAGCACATGGAGCCCCCAAAAAGGAAGAGCCTACAGGTTCTTGATGCAAAGTAGCAGGATGGATGGGCAACCATGGCCCAGAGACCAAGAGAAAAGGATCCATAAGCAAAGGTAAAGATACAAAGACAAATTACCCAACTAAAGTGTCAAAAAGAACAGTCTAATAAAAAAGGAAAGACAGCACAATAAAGATACAAAATGTTATAAGCAACCTAAACTAGATTTCTGAAAGGAATAAAGCAGTATATTCTATTCAGAACATTGTATATAGTTTAACACGAATGGCTCTTCATTATCATTGTGGTTGTTCCTATTACTGCTGAGATATCTATAAACACAATATGTAAAAAAGGGAAATGTATAGAATTTTAAAATATTAAGTAGACATTCAATTCAATAAAAATCAAGGACTAGCATTTCTGTAGAAAAGTGACATAGAGGCGTTTATCATAATGCTATCTATTTTTAATAGTCACTAACACCCAAAAGATAAAATACTATAAATTTTGTATCTGTTAAAAAGAATGCCTATACTACTGCTATATTATTCTAGAAGGTCTAGTCCATCCATTGAGGAAAAAAATAGCATTACTATTCAAATTGGTAGGCCAAAGAGCCTACCAGAATATTCAGACGAGATCTACATATATGCCAAAAGTCATAGTCACTTAGAAATTTTAATAAATTTCATAAATTTTAATAAAGCAAGATGTTATTTCTTTTTAGTTTGTTTTTGCTATGCTTCTGTTTTGGATCTAAAGTAACACAGACAGGGATTTCTCACATTAAGACAAACTTTTACTCCATGTATTAGGTTCTACCTTAGTCTTATAGAACTGATATTCTGAAATGCTGTTCAATTCTCTTTACTAGTACTTAGTATCTCTTGCACATTGATTTATAAGAATTGTTCTTCACTAGCTTTTACTGTAGCTATCTTTTGTTTTAGCATAGTTTATGGCTCAAAATATGCCCTATGTTGTGCTATACAAATTCTAAATAGTTTGTGTACTGTGTAATAATCTTTTCTAAAAGTTTGTGTGAAATAATAAGCAAAACCATGTAACTCTGGAGTTTCATTAATGGATAATGTCTTTATAACTGTCTTTAATTCCTTCCATCCTTATTTAGAATTTTCTAGGTCATACCATTTACCTATATTCTATTTCATAAATTGTTTGCAATATATTGCAGATATTTTGGAAAATATATAAAAGCAAAAATAAACTTTTTACAAATGCACTCTAAGTGCACAAACAACAAAAAGCCACTGTGAACATTTGGTGTATATAATATCCACTGTGCCTCATCCTCTGCGTGCACAACATCCCTTTGTCTTAGTAATTTATCTTTCTTACTTTCCATTTCACCCTTTCCCCCAGCTGGCTTTCTGAACAACTTTTATGGTGTTGATCTCACTTTGCAGAGAGAGAGTCTATCAATTATACCAGTTTTCTTCTGAGAATTGAAATGGGTCATTTTAAACTTTTTGTTCTAAGTCTTTTTGATACTGATCCCCCGCCCCCCATTTCTATAGCACTTTAATACAACACCTTTTAAAGTCTGTGTTTTCCCATTTTCAACAAGGTAAAATAAATGTGGGTTAAGCACTGCCAAAAGAGGTACATGACTTCAACTCTGACTTCTTTCTGTCCAAACAAGTAATATAGCCTTGCTATATTTACAAGATATTTTCTCTTGTGAAAGCAAAGTAATTTACAAAAATCAGCTACCTGATTTTGCAGAATGACCAAATGACCAAACCACTGCTTGTTAACAGCTAACTTCTCTTATCTATTATCTATCTATTCTACTTATCTACGGAATTCATAAAATTTTGTCTTTCGGAAAATGACATATTTTCACTAGATTTCCTGAATGTTTTAATCCAGATAGTTCCCCCTTTCACAGTTTTGCTAAGCCAAAGACTTGCTTTCTTAAGAGGTCAATAATGATCTTTGGCAGAGCACTGGGGATGGTGTTGAGGATAAGTTTCATTCCCTTTTATTTATCACAGGCTACAAAAAGATGAGTCTACATCTGTGGCCCTCATAATGGCTATTTAGACTTTAGCAACAGACTCTTATTTTAATTATTTTTCTTTAGCATATGCAAAACTGTATTTCCACATGGTCAAGTCTTTTTCACCAGAGAACTTCATTAGGCTTAAAGTTCAAAGTTGCCCGGTTATACATTCCATTGTGTATACTACTGTCTCCTGTGTGTGTCTTTTCCTCAGATATCTGAAGAGGAAAGGTAGCTTGATGAGAACATAAAAAGACGTCTAGATATCTTAGTCCAATCTTTACTGTTATTTCTATATAAATCCCTTTCACATGACTTGCATTTCCAAAGATTTTTATATACATTCAGGCAAAGATAAATGTCCAAAGATGATTATTAAACATTGTTATGCAAAACTAAGCAAGAAGATTTTTTGATCAAATAACCATCTTAACCTATTTGTTAAAATTTGCAAAAGAATGCTATGTGGTAATTAACACTGATTTTTATTTTTTGACTTATGTTTCAGGTGTTACTTACTCAGAGGCAAAAATGAGGCAAACTGCTGTTCACATTTTTTTCTAATAGGTGTGCATGGGTGATAGAATTAAAATGGCTTCATTCCTAGGTTCAAAAGGCATATGCCATTTATTGTCATAGACATACAGATAAATAATACCACAAATTGCCCCATTTTTCCCCATTCTTCACCCTCAAGAATGTATGGTAAAAGTATCTTTTTATATTAAATACATACAATCAAATCTTGATTACAGGAGTGCCTGTGTGGCTCAGTTAGTTGAGCGTCTGAATTCAGCTCAAGTCATTATTTGATGGTTTCTGAGCTCAAGCCCTACACTGGGCTTTCTGCTGTCAGTGCAAGCCCTTTTCAGTTCCTCTGTCCCCTATCTCTCTGCCCCTCCCCCTCCTTCCCTCTCTCTTTTTCTCTTTCAAAAATTTAAATTTTGATTACATATATTGAAACCACAATATTTTGAATTCACTGCATTGAATAAATGTATTACTAAAATTAATTCTACCTGTTTCTTTTAGTTCTGAATATGGTCACTAGGAAATTTAAATTGCATGTGTCTTCAACTTGTGGCTCACAGTATATTTTTATTGGATATCTCTGTCCCAGATATGTGTATGATAGAGTAGATATATATAGATTTAGGCATGAATATACATACAGATATATGCAATATATATTTAAGCACATTTGTCACTATTTTTATTTTCCATGGCATATTGTAACCACCTCTGACTTAGACTTCAATGGAACTAACACCATTCTCCTCATTCTGAGCTTGGATTTTTGAAGTTTCTTAGGTTCCCCAGATACCTTGACTTCCATTCCGGGCCTTACTGCACAACATGAAATCTTAATTTCTGATACCAGCTTTGGTGTTCTCTTTTACAGGTTTCTAAATTGTGAGTAAAACTGAATCTGCGAGAGACTCAGAATCCTAACTCACGAGTAAGAGTTAAATCTTAGAATACACAAAAATTTACTTTCAAAGAAAATGCATTTTAATAATAGTATATATCACTATTTTATAGACAAAATTCCTGGGTACCTAGATGAAACATTTCCTCTCCAATAATTAAAATTATATAATAAATGTGAAATATGTTTTCTTCATAATACCTGGGCTCTCTTTCATAAAAATGCTTTACTTATTACCTTATAAATATTCTCTCTGTATCACAGAGGCCTTAGTTTAAGGAATGCAACTTCTCTTAGCAATATTAAGATATTGACTCTGGAATCAGTCAGGGAATGAAAAATGAAGTTATGCATATTTAATCTACTCAGTGAGGATTTGGGGTTGCCTCTGAGAATAAGAGAGAAAATTAATAACTCCCCACCCTCCTTCACAAGGATATTTATGAGAACAAAATTATATCAAAACATATGGGAAAGCATTTAGGAAGTATAACAGGATATAAAATGTAGGGCATTTTATGATTGTTTTTATGGGTGATAATTATTTAAACTTTAGAAGAAACATTCATTTGACTTTTGTGAGTTTAACACTTCTTTTAAGCCCTAAGGGCCAATTCCCTTTTTTCTTCAAATAAAAAAATCTATTTCACATCGATAAGAGAATATATACTTTCTTAACATTTCAAAAATTCTACTTTATGTAGAACAGTGTTTAGCCTTGACCACCTTTTCTAAACAGTCTGTGCCAAGGGGACTGTTACGTGCTATTCCTCCCAGCAAAATAAATAATGTATAGAATACAGTTTCTCTTAGAGTGTAGAAGGGCAGATAAAACAGAAAGAGAGAAAAAGAGGAGTTTTCTTTTCATTTTCCTTATTGCCAGGGTATATGTTATCCTTTAAAACATTAGTTTTATATTATTGCTATTTAGTATATACCCAAAGTCTTTAAAACAATTCTTATTTTTCAAACTAAGCTGCACAAAGAAAGAAAGAAAGAAAGAAAGAAAAAGAAAAACAGGAGGAATGAAGGAAGGAAGGAAGGAAGGAAGGAAGGAAGGAAGGAAGGAGATGGGAAGGGGGGTAGGGAGGAAAGAGAATTCAATCAAGGAGAGGGGGAGGGGAAATAAAAGGGGGGCAGAAGGGAGAAAGGGAGGGAGGGGAAATTGGGCCCTGGACTGAAGGAGTACCTAGCAAGGACTAAACTTTTAACTGCATTTTCAGCTATAAAGCTGACTAATATTGAAAGAGTTTCTAGTTTCTAATTTTGAGATTAAAACTCAGTTGAGGGAGACATTTTCACTTTGTTCAGGGACTGAGTGGAGTGAGCCTTTTAAGGCACGGGGACTTCTAACAAGACCTACTCATCTTTGCCCTTGTTGCAGCTATGTATAGTGAGGTAGCCAAGACAAATACTTCCGACTATAAGGCTACCATTATTTCTAATAAGCAAATTTTATAGTTGGGCATAGTACTGTGCTGAGAATGTACGTTTCCTCATAAATTGTCACATGGGTAAAAGCCACTGTTTCTTTTGGGCTATGTTGCTCCATGTGAGATGTAAGGATTTAAGCAGCTCAGAAAGGTATAATGATCTCAGACTAGAGGTATCCTCTCTGACAGAATCAACTTTCAATGACTGTGGTCACCTACCCTCTGTATTGCATTTCTTCTATGTGCAGTGACTTCAGTAAGATCTTGAGATTTTAGTTGGGTTATGATGTTTTCATTTTTGTTGTTTTTTTGTCACCAAACCATGGCATCAGTGCCCAGTTGAATGACAATAGCACCAAGGTCCTCTGTAGCAGAGGCTGACCAAAAAGGCCAGAGAAGGCCTAAAGGACCAGTTCTGCAGCATATACAACCTGGTCATTAATTTGCCTTCACAAAAAATGTGCAAAAGAAAATTGAAAACACTGTTATCACTTCTCTGTCAAACTTTTGAGTTCCCACCCTGTTCAGTAACAAGCATACCTAGACTGGCCAATGAACAGTAGCTCATTTACTTCTAGTGAGTCTCATTTTGTTTCAGCTTCAGTATTAATTCTAGCCAGGACCATCTCTTCATGACTGTTAAATAGTCCTTTTTGATGACTTTGGTCTACACGTTTTTCAGATTTAAGTTCTCCCCTCCAACTGACCACCCAACCACCCCTCCAGAGGTTCTGAAGGTTCTATTTTGAATGGTGGCTCTGTGAGTAAGGACTTTTGGCGTTTTCACTGTAATAGTAAAAAGGGATAGTAGGCCAGGACTGAATATTACCTGCAAATGTCAGCTTGTCTCTGTAGTGGGGAGCACACTGTTCCTCAGTGAGGATTTTTGTGCAGCTGACTTATTTAGCCATTGAACATAAAGTTCTGGTACCTGACACTGGAATCTGTCATATTATGACTTATGGAAGGCCCAACAACTGGAACTAAGTGGGATAGAAATATCCCAGCAATGTCTACTATTTTTTGCACAATCCAGCCTGTTTTATTTGCTATAGAATAGCTTGAGCTTCTTTATGTGCTTAAGAACGACTGGGTATGTTTGCTGCTAAACTGAAAAAGGGGGGTGGGGTAAATATTCCCAGAGCAAGATACACTTTGTTCAGGTACTTATTATTTCTGTACTTGCTTAACTTTTGCCATTCGGCTTCTCTCCAGTCCCTTGCTTCCCTTAAACACACACACAAACACACACTCACCTATAATGGCAGGAACCTATTTTATTCATGGCTGTATTTCTACACTTAGAAAATTGCCTGACATATACTGAAGAGTCAATAAATATTCGTTGCATGTATTCATGCATGCATGAATTTTCATTTATACAAGCCAAAAAATTCAGTGAGAAAGGGTCTAATTGATTAACATTTCTGGCCTTCATGCCCAAAGTGCAGCCTATGGACCAGCAGCAGTCACATCACTTGGTAAGTTGTTAAAAATGTGTCCTCTTATGTCCTGCCTCAGATTTTAGAAAATTGAAACTATATTTCATCAAGTTGCCAAGGTGCGTCCTATTGCACATGACAGTTTGAGACGCCCAGTGTTTTGTTAAGGAATCGTACATACTGCCATACCCTCACCTGCATCTAAGGCAGGAATCATTAATTAAGGTAACCTTTTCCACTGAATCTCAATCAAGACTCAAAACCCTTTTCAGTGTCCAACTCCACCTAGCTTTGATCAATTAAAGTTGACATATGGAGATTTATAAGTTTGTAAATGTTTATTTAATAAAGTTAGTTTCTTCCTTCTTATCCTTCCAATTTGAGGAATTACTAAATAATGGCAGTTGAAAAACTTAGAGGCAACTATCAATTAATGAAGGAGCATTTATGTAATGCTAAATAAATGATTAGCTTTAAATTAAGCCTTTCAGAAGAAAAAAACTTAGTAGGCAATTTCTTAATGAATTTACAATTTTATACATAAGCTAAAAAATGGAAAAATAAACATAACTGCAAAGATTAGAAACCAAATAACTAATTCTGTAATACTGATCAGTTTAATAAGTATAGAAGTTAATATTTTTAAGTCTTAAAATATAACTGGCATCTTAGGAATTATTTAATGTAAATATACATGGGACCTTACCAAAACTTATACTCTAACTTTTTTAAAGTTTATTTTTGAAAGAGAGAGAGAGCATGAGTGAGGGAACTGCAGAGAGAAAGGGAGACTGAGGATCAAAGGCGGGCTCTGTGCTCACAGCGTAAGCTCAAACTCATGAATCATGAGACCATGACCTGAAGTTGGACACTTAACCAACTGAGCTATTCAGGTGCCCCAATACTCTACTTTAAAAATAATAAAACTGAGCTCAAATATAAAATACTTATCCAAGAAGCTAAGAGATAAAATGGTGATTTGGACAAAGTGTGACTTGTCTCCAAACAAAGGTCAATGAAAGTATTCAAATAAATAGGTAAGAGTGGCACCATCCAAGGAAGAGGGGACACCTCATGTGCAAGCTGCTCATCATCCCTTCTTTCAGGTCACTGTGTTCATGCCATCACATTCCTCTCCTCCTTTTTGTCCTTGACACTTATCCCAGGAAAAAAGAGGTGAAACTGTGGCCAAAGTTAGTTCAATTTGATCCTCTTATCTGCACATTTGAAGCCATCTGAATCTTGAGGCAGGGCTCAGGCAGTGAGGCTGTCGGAATTGAGTTGTCTGTTGGCAGCCCCTGATGAAGTTTCATGAATTCATGTTTCTGAAATCTCCAGATGGGTCTGAGCACAGAGCAATATTTTAACTTGTCCTTTGATGACAGTGAGACACTCAGTGTACTTTCAATAGCATACTTCATTTTTCTTCAGTAAACTAGATAAGGATTTTACTGCTCACAAATGAAGAAATCTATTGATAAGGAAACTAATAAAGACAGAGGGACTTAAGCAAAAGACTCCAGGTGAAATATCGGAAAATTTGTAATTAACTGTTAGAAAGAAACGGGGTAAAATATAGCAAGAATCATATATATATATTTGTGTGGGATAGCATTATGTGGGATGTATTAGACAACCAGATACTCAAGGAATCAACAACATATTGCACTGAGAATGAAGACCAGGGTAATGGGTCGATATGGCAATAGGTCAATTTTTTTTTTAATTTTTTAAATGTTTACTTATTTTCAAGAGAGGGAGAGAGAGAGAATGAGTAGGGGAGGAACAGAGAGAGAGGGAGACACAGAATCCAAAGCAGGCTCCAGGCTCTGAGCAGTCAGCACAGAGCCTGACATGGGGCTCAAACCCACACACCTGAGCCGAAGTTGGAAGCTTAGCCAACTGAGCCACCCAGGCGCCCCAGTAATAGGTCAATTTAAAGACAAATAACGCCAATTGTGATAGACTACACCACTCCTCTTTTCCATTTGGCTCTTATTCCTTTAAGACATGAACTGTGATATTTTTCTGGTATATGGCCACCAGTCAAAGATTATATATGTCTGCTTACCTGCAGCTAGGTATGACCATGTGCCTGAGGTCCAGCCAATGGGATTTAAGCAAAAGTATTTGTGAAATTTCTGAATCATGCCATGAAAGCAAAGAGGCAAGCTTTCCAGTGAAGAGAGAAAAGAGGCTTGGTGAAGGGAGCAGCAAAATTTTAGGCCACAATATGGAATCCATGGGTTTAGGATGTCACAGCTGCACTGACAAATATTCATTGCAAGCCCAGGCTACTTATATTTGGACTACACTGTGAGAGAACACTGAAATTCTATCTTGTTCAGGCACTGCTATTTTGGCTTTTGTTATGAAACTTGATCATTATCCTTCCTATTACACGGAATGGAGGTTGTTCATAGCAACATTAAAAGTGAGACAGTGACAAGCACAGACTTGAAATTCTCGCCTCAAGGTATGGAATAAAAACACAAGGATTTTAAGCACCAAGGCTTAGTGCTTAAACTTGTATAGAACATTTTACTTAATATTAAACTCAGCAACTGACTTCACACAATTGGGGATATACAACAACAGTTAAATACATAATCTTTTAAGGTCTTTTTGTGAACTAAGATATTAACAGTGAAAGATCAGGATCTTAACAATTAAAGTGATATCTCTGAGAATTCAGAAATTATGAATAATCTTAAACCCTTAAAACTTACAGAAAAAATCTCACTAAATCTCCTTTGTCTGAGAAAGCTTTCCTTTAAAAAAACACACTAGAAACTAGAAAAAGAATAACTTCTTTATATACTCTCATTTTTTTCTTGCTTAAAAAGTGACTTTGAACTCAACATGCACAAGTAGTAAAATTCAGAGAATAGCCAAGGGAAATATTACACCCTAAAGTTTCTCAAATAAATTTAAAAAAAACTTTAAAACTTCTGGAATCATTTGTGGGAATGGAAAGAGAATGGGCATGACAAAATATGTAATAATGTTGTCATGTATAGCTCAATATATTGACAAGAGCACACCTTACCAGAGAAGCTGAATTCAACGTTATATAGACTACTTAGTATACCCAACTGCTATAATAACTGATAATTCTGATTTGGATGTATAATAGTCTTTGTAAACTTAACAAATTCAAAACAAAATTTTTGATTTCCACATATATTCCTTTACCATAAATTCTTTCTCTAAACTCCCCCATTTCAGTATTCGGTAACAGTTTTCATTAAGTTACTAGTGCATAAAACCATGAAATCATCATTTATTTCTGTGCTTCCCTTATATTCACATTATTCACATTAAATCCTTCATCAAATCCACTGGATCTTCAAAATATATTCAGAGTCTGACCACATACTACAACTTCTACTTTGACTTCCCTAATCCAAGACACCTTCATTTCTTACCCAGAAGATCACATTCTCTGAACAGCCCTATGATCTCTATAGACTGTAAATCAGACTCTCTCACTCACTTTGGATTTGGTCGAAAGTGGATTTGGTCACAGAGAGGCATTAGCATGAGACTGGAGGGTAATAGAAAAGACAGGTGATGAAAAACAGAGCTTTCTTTGGTTGGAAGTTAAGAACATTCATTTGAAACTTTTTATTTGCTAGCATGAATACCTGATGTTATTAATTTTCCTCTAAACACTGCTTTATCCACAGCCGACACATATATATATTATATATACAACATATTTTTATATATATAATACATATATCATAAATATTTTATAAATAATATATATTATATAAATATATATCATATATAAATATATAACATAAGATACACACAAATATATGTTATACTTATATATATTAGTTATATATAATATATATTATTTTTCAGTTTTAATTCAAATCAAAATATTTTAACATTTCACTGACATCCTATTGGACCCAAGAGAGTTCAAGAAAACCACCATTCATATATTTGAATGAATTGGTAGAAAAACATTCCATATATTTACTCCCATTTTTTACCAATTTCATAGGTCTTCATTTCTTTATACAGATCCAAGTTTCTCTTTTATCACATTCTTTGCCTCAATAATGTCCTTTATCATTGCTTGCAGTGCAGGTCTGCTGGAAGTAAATTCCCTAAACTTTTGTTTAAAAGTTCCTTATTCATTTTTAAAGGTATTTTTCCTGTGCATAAAAGTGTGTGTTGACAGGGTTTTTGTTTGTTTGTTTGCTTTTTTTTCCCCCCAGTGCTTTAAAGATACTACACCATTGTTTAATGACTTTCAGGGCTTCTGACAAGAAGTGTGTGTGTTATCATCATTATTGTCCTTCTAGAGATAATGTCTTTTTCTCTGGCCTCCTTCAGGAATTTCCTTTACTTTCCATTCACAGCAATTTAAATACAATGTGTCTACATATATTTTGTTTGATATTTATCATGCTGGCAGTGAGCTGAGATTGGTGGATACATGGTTTGAGGTCTTTTGTTACTTGCTGGAAATTCTTGGCAATTATCTCCTAATTATTTTGCTTCTCCTCTGTTCTTGTCTGGGATTCCAACTGCACATATGTTTAACCATTTCATGTTGCCCTACAACTCTTAAATGTTGTTTCCCCCCACCACGCCCCCCCACACACACATGCACTTTTTGTGTGTGTGATGTAGTTTATGTAATTTCTATGGATCTATCTTTACATTGCTAATTCTTTCTTCAGCTTTGTTGAGTTTACCGAGGGATCCAATGAGGAATTCTTTGCCTCTGATACCATTAAAAAATTATTTCTGGCCTTTCCTTCTCTTTCTTATATTTTCCATCATTTGCTGAAATTCCCAATCTTTTCAAGCATGTTATGCACAGTTACCACTACTTTTCTGACCATTTTAATCATAAAAAAAGTCCCAATGTGAAGGTCCCAACATGAGACATTTGAGTTTGTATATTTTGGCTGTTTAGTTTATTACTTGTAGTATCTTTTTCTTGCTATTGTGTGTATCCCATAATTTTTGAATGAATGCTGGACATCACGTGTAGCAGCTGAGCTACTCTATCTAATCAGGGGATGAGTTGGGTCTGAATTTTGTTTTTTCTATAGTTAACCAAATTTGTACCACAATATTCAAATTTGTCTAATGATACCTTGTTCTTAGGATGAAAACTGAGATGTTGGAGGGTTTCCTCCAGCTAACCTCTCAGCTTTTGGTCCTCCCTCTGGGCCTGAGACTCAGAGAATATCACTCTCTATATTCTTGACATATACCTCCTTCATTAAGTAAAGTGCTATTGGTTATCACTTGGTGTTTGCTTATGTGCAGGAAGAGGGCAGGAGATGATCTCTATTACCTTGGACCAGATTCAGCCTAAAGTAAGTCATGTGCTCCTGGGACTCAGGTATGGGATTCTGTCATTATTCCTGCTCCTTTTTTTCTGTGGCAGACAAATTCTGCCTCATGTCTATGCAGATCTTGCATGGCAGAGAGGTACATGCTCGTGGCTAGAAGTAGAAGGTTCTAATGCCATTTTAAACCCAGGACTGGTTTCCGAATATCTTATAGGAATGCAATGTGTTTTTCACTTTTTTATCCTATCCTTTCCTCAGAAACAAATAGGCTATCCCTATCCCCTGCTGGTTGGAAGGATTTGCAATTCTTCCTTCATAGCTTAAAGAATTTTCTCTGTTCAAAAGAAATGCACAAGGGGCAGGAATTTCTGCCTTCTCTGTAGTGGTATCTGATGCCTACCTTTCTTACACTACTGACAAATGCTCTCTCTCCCTGTTCTCTATCCATAAAAAGTTGCCTGAGATTCAGTGAGAGTCCTTATTGTGTCTATAGTTGCATGAGTTCTTCAGTAATTCATAAACTAACTTCATTTTTTTCTCACTTTTTTTGGCAGCCATTTTTTCTTCCAGTTCTGTCCCTATCTTCATTTCTTCCACCTTTTCA
The DNA here is from genome assembly GCF_023721935.1 of Panthera uncia. Taxonomy (NCBI): domain Eukaryota; kingdom Metazoa; phylum Chordata; class Mammalia; order Carnivora; family Felidae; genus Panthera; species Panthera uncia. The sequence goes on from NW_026057578.1 coordinate 91,052,229, forward strand.
TCAGTTCTTAAATATTAGACTACTACTTGTTCTATTAATTCTGTTGGGTTCAAAAAAGTTGTTATTATATAATTTATGGATGTTATTTATCATTATTAGGTAGGAGGGATATACTTTCTTAACTCATCAAATCCTAGGCACAAGAAGAAATCTTAAGCGTGTGTGTGTGTGTGTGTGTGTGTGTTTTGAGACAATGCACACAATGCACATGCATCCCCATGAGCAGGGTAGGGGAAAGGGAGAGGGAGAGAGAATCTTAAGCAGGCTCCAGGCCCAGAGCTAAGCCCAATGTAGGGCTCAATCTCAGGATCATGAGATTATGACCTGAGCTGAAATCAAGAGTCAAATGCTTACACGACTGGGCTATCCAGGCACCCTGAGAAATCTTAAGTTTTAAAATGGATTATGCTAGGGACACCTGGGTGGCTCAATAGGTTAAGCGTTGGACTTTGGGTCAGATCATGATCTCATGGTTTGTGAGTCTGAGCCTCACATCGGGCTCTCTGCTGTGAGCACAGAGCCTGCTTTGGATCCTCTGTCTCCCTCGCTGTCTGCTCCTCCCTCACTCATACTCACTCTTGCTCTCCCAAAAATAAACAAACAGTAAAAATTGGATTATGCTAGATGATTTGTATAGTCTGCAGAGGAATGTTGTTGAAAACTAGAGACCAAATATAAGGTTCTTGTAGTAGTTCAGGAGAAAAAGAATGATTGTGTTGCTAGGCTGATAGTAGTGTAAATGATGTAAGATAATCTGATTGTGGATATGTTTGCAAGGAAGTGTTGTCAGGGTTCACTGATGTGTTAGATGTAGTATATTAAAGACTAGAGTTAAAAATAACTTCATAATTTCTGACCAAAAATATTTAAATAATAAAGTTGTCATTTGTAAAAAAATGAGACAGAATAAAAAAACATCATGTTTTGGAGGTGGAGTTTAGCAAATAAAATTTAGTTCTAGATAAATTAATTTTTAAGATTCAAATTTCTGAGTGGTGATGTTGAACAGGCAGTCTACTACATGAATCATCTTCAAGACAGATTATTTAAAAATTTCAGCATGTTTAAAATCCACTGCATTTTGTTTAAAAAAAAACCCCGATGTATTCAATGTCAATACAAATAACATTTATAGAGCACCTATTATGTAGAGGGCATAACAGTGAATATGACAGGGTTCCTGTCATCAAGGAGCTTATTCTCATCCTCTAGTGGGAAAAAACATACACATACAGAAGGAACTCAAATAAAAGGAAATAATCAGCTTCTTCTCTTATCATTTTTCATTAAGTGCCAATGAAATATATGGCTTCTGATTTCAGCTACAGTTTTAATCAAATATGAGTCAAAGGGTGTAGAGATTATGATAATTTATTACTACATGAATAAGTAAAGAAATTGTGGCAGTAAAGTATTAAAACTGGAAGGGTAAGAATTGAAGACTAATGATTGGAATTGAAATCATCATTTTTATTGATGAAAAAATACAAAGTCATTTGAGGATGGATGGCTGAATTGGAAAAGAAAAAGTATTTCTTAGAAATGACAAAAAATAAGTGGCCATATGTATGACTGTATGATTTAACATATTAGAATCACCAAGAAAAAGTCAGCAACAGGTTTAGACATGGGTAAAATATTAAATGAAGTAGGGGGAAAAAGCTAGTTTGTTAGACAATAAACCAGGAAGAGTCAAGGTAGTATAGGCAATAGTATAGGCAACCGAGGTACACACACACACACGCACATGCACACACACACACACACACATTTACTTATATGTAAGCATGGATTACTTCATTGCATGCATATACGTGTATTTTTACAGAAATATATATTTACATATTAAAACAAATATAATAAATAAATTAGATATATACACCTTTTTTCTATGAGTAATGGTCTGGAATAAGCAAAGAGAAGCCATTTTTTCTCCCTCAAATATAATGGATATGAGAGAAAAGAGAGCAAATGCCCAATTTCATAATTCTAGGTATTCCACAGGGAAACTTGCCAAGATCATGTTTTCTGCTCCATATCCATATTAGTTAAAATAAGACATAAAATGCATAATCAAATATTTAAAAATAATCCATCTCCTGGGGGAAAATATCCCCACAGTCAAAATAGTCAAATAGTACCTATTAGAATGACCAAAATCCAGAACACCGACAACATCAACTACTGACAGGGATGTGGAGCAATAGGAATTCTCACTCGGTGGTGGGAATACAAAACAGTCTGGTATAGTCTTAAACTAAACATACTCTTACCATATGACCCAACAATTGCACTCCTTGGTGTTTACCCAAAGGAGTTGAAAACCTAAGTCCACACAAAACCTACAACTTAAGTTTATACCAGCTTTATTCATAATCGCCCAAACTTGGAAACAACTTTTGGTACATGAATGAATAAATTGTAGTACATCCAAACAATTGAATATTTATCTAGCACTAAAAGAAATGTGCTATAAAGCCATTAAAAGACAAAGAGAAAACTTAAATGTATATTACTAAGTGAAAAAAAGCCAATCTAAAAAAATTTCATATGGTATGATTCCAGCTATATGACATTCTGAAAAAAACAAAACTACAGGACAGAGAAAACAGATCATTGGTTGCTAGAGGTTAAGGGGGAGGGAGGGATAGATAGGAAAAGCACAGAGAATTTTTAAGGCAGGGAAACTACTCTTTATAATACTAAAAGTATATACATACCATAATACATTAGTCTAAACCCTCAGAATTGCAACACCAAGAGTGAACCTTAATGTAAACTATGGACTTTGGGGGATTATTGTGTGTCAATATAGGTTCATCAGTTTTGACAAATGTACTACTCTGGTAGGGATATGGATAACAGGGAGGCTATGCATGAGTTGGGGCAGAGAGTATATGGAAAACTCTGTCCCTTCCACATAATTTTGCTGTGAACACAAAACTTCCCTAAGAATTAAAAGTGATTTCATAGGCATTAATGAAGGCACTTTTTGAGATAGCACTGGGTGTCATATCATATGTAAGAAATGAATCACTGGGTTCTATTCCTGAAGCCAAGACTATACTGTATATTAACTAACTTGAATTTAAATTTAAAAAAAGAAAGGAAAGAAAGCTGAATTAATATAAATAACCCCCCACATTACTAGGTAAAATAAGGAAATACAGTTCTTTAACAAATAATATATAAATCTAGAATAAAATAAACAATTATATTGGCTTTATAAGAAGGAAATAAAAACTGCTAGTACAAAAGGACAAGAAGTGACTTTTTCTGTTGAATATTATGGGCCAGAAACTCTTCAAAGAAATTCATATATATTAACTCACTCAACCCACACACAAAAACTTATAAGTGTATTTATATTATTTCTTGATTATTTAAATCAGGTAAGTGAGGCCCATAAAATTTAAGCAATTTTCCTAATGCCATATACCTCAAAATCATTAAATTCCAGATCCAAAGCAAAGCATTATAGCTCTTGAGTTATTAATACTCTCTATATACTACTATTCATAATGTTAGCACATGAATCTTCCTGAGGATAGTATTATAATTCTAGATTATTGTATATAAACAAATAGAATAGTGTGAAAGCAAAGTACCAAATTTATCTCTGTCTAAATTAAGTGATTCATTTCCCCCCTAATATTTAATCTAATGACAATGAGGAACAAAGTATGAAGCATTTCCCAAACCTAACACATAATTAAAAATTTCTCAGTATGTATTTAGGATTACTGTTCAAATTTTTGTTGCCATTGAAAACGCTTATGTTGTTGAGGTAGTTACACATATACTAACTTTTCTCCCATGAAAAAGCATTATACTAAAATTTTCAGTGAAATAAATCTAATAGTTAATATTTCAGTGCATTTATATGGATTAATTTAAACTCCACTATATGGTATTTATATGGATTAATTTAAACTCCACTATATGGTATAAATGATATTATCCATCAACACCTGAGACTAAAAGTATCAACAGACTCAAATTACAAATACTTCTTTTTGTCCAAGAGAACGATGCATTTTTTTTTTAATTTGTAGAAACTGACAACAGATCCATTTAGCTTTAAGAATTAATAGGAAATATTAGGGCACCGTGGTGACTCAGTCAGTTAAGTGTCTGACTCTTGATCTCAGCTCAGGTCTTTTTTTTTTTTTTAATGTTTATTTATTTTGAGAGAGAGAGAGAGAAAGTAAGAGAGAGAGAGAAACTGTGCAAGACAGTGTGAGCAGGGGAGGGGCAGAGAGAGAGGAAGACAGAATATCAAGTTGTCAGTACAGAACCCAACACAGGGCTGGATTTCAGGAACCCCGAGAACATGATCTGAGCTGAAATCCAGCGGGATGCTGAACCTATTGAGCCACCAAGGGGCCCCTAGGTTGGGTCTTGATCTCAGGATTGTGAGTTCAAGCCCTGTGTTGGGCTCCATGCTGGGCATAGAGTCTACTTTAAAAAAAAGTTAGCAGGGAATATTAAAAGTGCTATTTGACATAGATGAGGAAAGATGGAATATCCAACACACTACATGTACTGTAGTGTGGCAATATACTACATGTATTGTAGCTTGGGAAAAAAAAAAGAATATATTCTAAATGGCTTAAGAAAGCATTTTGTGGCACCAAAGAAATTATATTTCTTTGTGAATATATGAATAATCTTAAGTCTTTGGAAGGCCATATTAAGTAATTCAGAAACCAAGAAGCTAAAAATGATGATCATAATAAATACCACAAATACTGAGCAGCTACTCTTTGTCAGACACTATCTATACTTTTTATTTAAATTATCAGTCCCCACAATCACCCTAGGACCAGTTATTATTATTTCTCTCTCTTTACACATTAATTAACCTAGCCAAGAGAGGTTTTGACTAATATTGAAATTGCCAAACACTACAGTTCGTAAAAGTGGCAGTCAGGATTTAAACCAATTCAGTCTGGCTTCAGAAATACAACAACAAAAAAATGAGATAACATGTTTGGATTGTCATGCATTTATTTTAAAAACCTTATATTTTTCAGTGACATCAAAGAAGGAAAGATTATCATATAATGTTGAAGCTATAGCGCGACACGTGCTTTCTGAAGACAATTTGGCACTAAAATTTAAATTTAAAATATGCTTGCCCCTTGATTCAGCCTTTGCTCTCCCAGGTGTCTATCTCATTAACCCCCTGCTAGAATTCTTTTTTTCTTTTTTGCACGACACATGAAAGAAACGTAACTGCAGTTGTAGGGAAACTATTAGGTTTCTAACTGGGCTTATATAAAATAAAATTTAAGAAATATAAAACAAGGGCCAAAATTAAATGTAGGTGTTGTGTAGTCTATCCTTTTGAGGGCTGAAAATTGAGTCATGGAGGAGTTAAATATCTATTTTTAATCATATAGCCAATCCTACAGAGATATGAACAGAATATCATATTCTGTTGGCTATTCTAGTAATAGAGCTCTCTATCCCACAGACATTTTGCTATTTGCATTATTCTGTTATTTGTGTTATTCTGCAGGCATTATTCATTTTATTCTGGAGATGTTTTGCTATTCATGGAATATAATCATGCAATTTGTGCCACAGTTTAAGAAATCCTTGGTTCTCTCAAAATTCTGGCCCCTCAAAAGACATATATGTCAGTCTGCTGTAACGAACATGGAGAGATTAAGATCTTGCCTCAGGCACTAAACGGATTATATGTGAATTTATTGTTTTAGAATTATTTACAGAAACATTAAATATCCCTTATAACTCCTGCTAATGCATATTAAACCTCAAAATAAACTATGTCATAGTCTAGTAATAGCAAAATCTGCAAAAGAGGGGTTTTTTTTTACTATTTAAGAAAATATTATAATTATGGTTAAAATGTTCAAAAAGTATCCACGTTGAGGGATTCCAAAGGTAAGGCTCACCCACCAGCTCCCCGGCCAGTACTGTGACACACCTCAGACAGCACTATTCAATTTTGCAAGGTATCCTCCCAGAAACTCTATGTACCACATACTTATATTGTTTGCATTTTGATTTTACATAAATGAAATTATGTTTTGGAAATCTTTCTCCATTTGAAAAATAGACCTATCATTTTCCTTTTAAGTACAGCAGAATATTGTCTAAAATTTTCCCTAATAATGGACATTACTCTGTTCCAATTTTTTTCTATTATATAAAATGTCGCAATGGATGTCCTTGAACACATAATTTTGTAGTCTGGTGCCAGTATTTATGATAAATAGAAAAAATGTAATTGGCAGATCAAATGGTATGCATTTTTATTTGTTCGTCGAATCATCCAAAAGAGCTATTCCAGTTTAAACTTCCAATAGTGTGCATGGAATGAGTGCTTCCCCATAATCATGCCAATTATCAATTATATACATTTTTAAATTTGGCTCATCTTAATCATATTCTTCAAGTATTTTCATTTGAATTATATAGATTATTTAATATATTTAATATCTTTAATGTGCTCATTTATATTATGGGTCATTTGTTTTACCTTATGTTAACCAGCTTATTTCCATAGTTAATAACAGTCCAGAACCCTTTCCACTTTCTTGCTATGAGGCTAATTCCTTAATTATTGCGTTGAAAGATTTATACAATTATGTTCTAAACCATAAACTGTGATACATATTGCAAATAAATGTTTCCAGTTTTCTTATTTTTCAGAATGTCCATATTGTCTTTGCCACCTAAAAACTGATTTAATTTTCAGAGCCAAGTCCCTCAATCTTTCCCTCTATGATTTCTTGATGGCTTTGCCTTTTTGCTTATCATGGCCAAGAAATATTATTCAAATAGGTATAACTATATTTATATCTTTACCTATAAATGTATATGTCTATAGATTTATATATGTGTTTGTGTGTGTGTGTGTGTGTGTGTGTGTGCGCACACTCTTCTGTCAACATCTTTCATTCACTTGAGACATTTTTGTGTGTAGGAGAAAACAAAAACTTTACTTTTTCCCAAATCGATGGTCATTTCTATATCATTTCAGATACTACGGAGTATCTGTAATATATATAAATCATCATATGTACATGGAATTTCTACTCAGTTTACTTCTTGGCTTATTTCATGGTGTGAACTGGAAGCACTACATTATAATAAAGCTTCCACTCAAAAAGCTTCCTACTGGCTTTAATTTTGGGAGGTCAGAGTATTAGGCCAAGATTATAGATTCTCTGGAAGTAAATTTTCTGCTAAAACTTAGAAGGCATCCAGTTGTTTTGCTTTGTTAGTTCCACTGGAAAATAAACACAGCTTAAAATATCTCATCATAATGTTTAAACCTGAATTCTCATTATGTAAAAGACCCTATTCTTGGTCTTTTCCCCCTCTCTGCTTGAGCCCACTAGAACCATAGGCTTGAATGAGAAGGTGACACAAAACTGGACAAAACCACAAAATGTGCAAAACCATCATTTGGTCTTTGTCTCTTTGCACCCATTACACTTCTAAAGGTTCTTACTTCTCTAGGAATTCTAACAAAAGGTTGTAAGATGGGGTGTCTGGGTGGCTCAGTTGGTTAAGTGTCTAATTCTCAATTTTGGTGTGGGTCATGATCTGACCCTTCATGAGTTCACGTCCCTCATGGGGCTCTGTGCTGATGGTGAGGAGCCTGTTTGGGATTCTCATTCTCCCCTCTCTCTCTGCCCCTACCCTACTCTCTTTCTCTCTCAAAATAAATAAACTTAAAAATAATCCAAAAGGCTATAAGAGAGAATCCTATCTATTCTTTCTTCTTTTTTTTAATCCATTTCCTTTTCCAAAGTTTATATAGAAGTTTAAGGTGTATAACATAACAACTGGATATATCCCCCACTTGAAAAGAAAGTTTCCCTTTGCAGAACTATATTCCTTTCCATTTTTCTGTACTTGGCTAATTCTCTGATATTCTTTCTTCTACTCAAAGCCCCAGGACGTAGCTACCACATCTCAACATTTTGTTTGATTAAATAACCTCATCAAGAGCTATGGCTCAAGCGTCATTTACTCTGACTTTAAATCATAGCATTTTGCCAAAGCATGACTATAGCCTTTATTTTCTTAGCATGCATTACTTTTTCTTTCACTGTCTCATAGTTAACTGGATACTCGCTGTGTTGTCGATGCTTTAAAAATTAATAGTTTATAAAATAACACTGTAAATACAAACACCCTCATTATTTTACTAGAACAGGCGGGTAAACAAGCATACGTTACTACCCAACATTGCTATGTATGCATGGAAATAATTATTTCATTTAGAAAGATAACAGGTCACATCTTTATTGGATAACAAAATCACGTAGTTTTAAACTACAAAACCCCTTAAGACACTGTCTCTAAACCCTTTATTTTATATATGATGAATCTGAGACCTTGAGATATTAACCAACAAATCCTAAATCATGTAGTGATCATGGCAAAACTGGCCTAATACCAGGTCTTTGTAACTTTAAGGCTCACACTATGTTTTCTGCCTTACATTTTCAAATTCATTTCATATGAGTAGGTAGTTAGAAATCTGAGAATTGATATTTTCTGTTCAGTCCAATGACAAAAGTAAAACCCAAAATAAACCCTAGATCCCCAAATAATATGTAGAAAACATACAATGCTGTTTATAATAAAACAAACTATTCCCATACCAAGAAGTCAGGTCTCTGAGGTGGCTATATTCTTTTCAGAAGAGAACATTTTTGATTCTTGATTGAACAGAACTGCTCATCAACTTTATTGTCCACATCCACTCCAACACTAAAACCACTTCACATTAAATCAGTTTATAAAAAGACTAACTACCACAAAGAAAAATAAAAATTATACTTCTGCAAAGGAATGGGAAAAAATAAAGGTACAGCTGCATTTGAGAAGCATTTTGAAGTTGCTTTTCAAAAAACAGATTAGCCACAGAATTGTGCAATCTGCAGCATAAAGTCTTTGGTATCACACATCTTATGTTTTTTTTTTTCCTTTGCAATCCACATTGGATTACACCCTGTCACAGTGTTCTTTTGAAAGATTTAAAAAGGACTTGTATAACAGGGGGAAAAAAGGTTTTAATTACTATCTCTCACATGAGAGACTGCTACTCTGTTCAAACAGATAATTTTGGGTCAAAATGCATAATATAGCTTTAGTTCTATTCCTATAAATAGTATTATTCCAATATTTCACAGAATTATCCATGGATAAAATTTCCTCCTTTTTAAATTAGAGTCAGCTACCACAGTGGTAAAGGGCAAGAGAGAAAAAGAGACAGAAAGAAGCAAGACCAAGAGATCATTTACTATTTTCAAATGCAAGTGTTGTAAGTCCTCTAAATGGAAAAATCACAATTATTCCTATAATTGTGCTATAATCTCCTCAAAGTCAGTAGTAACTGGCTTACTTATAGCTTTAATGTCATAAGCAATTGAGAAACAAACTTAAAATATGTTACTTGGATTTTTTTCTTAATATTATTAACTAAAAATCAGAACGCAAATCAAAATAGAAACATTATTGTATATTTTAGCAAAAATGTGAACAAGTAAGTAGTTAAAAGGTGTGTTAGTAAATGTTGCTATAAGCATTCCCTACCATCAAACTTCTACTCATTGAAGGCATTTTCAATGAATTAAGTAATAAACTCAATACTAAAAATATCTGACTGGCTTTTCAGCCCAATGATTTTCAGGCATTAAAGCATTGTAGCTGAAATTGTAGTATTTAGATCTGGTTGTATAAGGCTCAGGAAATATTCATAGCTTTATAGAAATCCAGTGCACTTCTTCAAACACCACCAGCATGGTTCACATGTCAATCAACTGGAGTCAGAGATAAAGAGGGAATGTATAAAGGTCCCACTGAGCCCTGCTGGCAGCCATAAACACATCACTAAAAAGAGCATTAGGAACCATTCTGTTTCCAGCAATTAACTGGACCCAAAGCCCTGTCAGGAGTTCTGGTAGCATGGTCCTTCTCTTTGACTATTCTTTACTATTCAAAATTTACTATTCAAAACTTGTTCAAATAGTGTGCAAAACTGAATACATCCCTCTGTTGCAACTGATACATATGATAAACTCAGGATCTAGAGCTACAATGATGCATCTCAATGCATCCAGGGGCTATCACCAAATGGAAAGTGTGACAGAAAGCGCTGGCTTTCTGTGGAGAATTTGAACTAGCAGATTTTTCCCCCACAGGTTGAAACACAGAAACTTTACAAAATCCTCAAACCAGCAACTAACCAGCCATCCATCTGGCAACATTTAATAGAGCTGAATTCATTCTCTTATTAACACAAAGGACACTGGCTCAAAGCTTTAACCTTAAATAGTCATATGGTTGAGTACACACTTTTTTTTATTTTTTAAAACTAAGTGACAATGTAAGGGAGTGGGGCAGGCATTATTTATGTACTTCATAATTGGCAGAGCATCTAGTGATACCTCTGAGTAGTGTGAATTAGTAGACGGCCATCCTCATGTTCTTTGGCTGCTGTAGTAAGAGAACTCAAAAAATAAATATATGCAATCTGTCTTCCAAATTAAGACATTGTAATTCTAAGCTCTACTTTTATTATGAGTTTTTATGAACTGTTAAGGCTTGTTTTTACTCATTGGCATTTCAGAATACAAACTCTGATAATAATCCTGAAGAAAATCATGGAAAATGAACTTACAAATCATTAAATTATCAAGAGAGTACAGTTACATAGTTGTTAACAAACTATATAAAAATTGAGTTTTCTATACGTCAAAGTCTGTAAGTAAACACTATGGAAAAAATCCCATTCATATAAGATTCTTATGAAAACAGACTCCTCTGAGGCACAGTACAAAGAAAAGACCTAAAACTCAGAAAAGAACAGGTATTATTTGGTTAAACCAGCCCTCTGCTACATAAAAGGTAACCCTATAGGAATTTGATGACTGTTGTACAGTGAAGACAAATAATGCCACAACAAACCACACACTTGTTCGGTTCTCCTGTCTGCCTCCCAGCTGTACTGTGCTGTTACTTGTTATTTGTGATTTCTCAAGTTGTTGGTGGAGTGTGGATTTTGCTCTTCTGATTAAGGATAAGCCTTAGGCAAGGTATTCTCCCTAGGTGCCAACGAGTGCGACATGTCTATTCTCCTGCCCTGCCTCTATCTATAGCTATGCATTCAACAATTACTCCTGCCCATTTTCCATTTCCTGTTCTCTTCTTCCAGCTCCCATATGTGTTTCCTAATACATTCCAGCAGTTCCTGTGGTCCACTTCTTTCCCACCTGCCCAGATGGACATGAATTAATTAAGCACATTTGCACTCCATCTCCTTACCCACTTTTAAAACTTTATGTATAGTAAGAGTTTTGTGTCCTAAAAAAGGGGGAGAGAGATAGAAAAGTGGTGATTGTTGCCTTTCCTACAATAGATTAAAACATTTGTTTCTTGGGGAGGACAAACCTCCACCCTTCAAGGTTCTTCTGGCTGGTCAGAGAATCAAATTGATGTGACACAGATTGCCAGGAGGAAATAAAATTATGTACATACAGGGAACTGACATAAACATGAGAGATTCCAGAGCAAAATGAGGTATATATGTCATTCTGAACAAAGGAGAAGGGGGTAGAGGCTTAAGGCTACAAAGGGAAGGAAGACAATTCACAGGGAGAATGGAAAAGAGTAAATGTTCAGTAAATAAATGTTTGATGAACCATGCAGAAACAATGGGACATAGAGAGGACTTTGATCAAATAGGCCTTGCTAGGTTCCTCCCTAACATCCCTAGTTCATATTATATTATAGCTATTTATAATAATATCTTGCTTCCTGGAAAAAGTCTTCTACCTAAATTCTTGTAGGAAGGGAGAAGGTCAAAGGTTCTTCTTGAGCCTTCTGTTTCTTAAAAATAATCAGTCTAAAATAATCCACCTGCCAAACAGATATATTTTGCAGTGGTAAATTTTGCTCTCCTACATGCTCTATAGAAAATATGAGAGAAAGATCCAGGTGAAGTTTCTTGCCCCTCCTGCATAGCTGCTATTTTCCTCTCCAGCTATGTTCATAACGAACACTTCTTAAGACTCTACTACAATCTTTTTACAAATAATGCTGCAATTAATAGCCTTGTACTTACACAATATTAGATGGATGGATAGACAGAAAGATAGACATAAAATTTGCTAGTATAAACTTTACATCCTATAAGGGATAGACCTTTTTATAGAAATTTGATTGTAGGAAGAAATGTTCACATAAGAAAATTAAAATTAATCACAAAACATTTATTTCCTAATATATAAATAATAATTGAAACATATCGACCTAACTTTACACCAAGGTTAACCTACCAAGGTGTGCAGCATTTATACCGACATATACATAATGCATTCACTAGCTCCCTTCTTAACAATGAAAATATATTTGTGTGGGGAATAGCCAGGAAGATTATAAAGTAGATGAGTCATAGGGGAACACTTATTAAGTTATTTAAATATGTTATTAAGTTTTAATAATTAAAACTTTCTGGTACTCAGATTGAAAGTGAATTTTATGAAGGAAAAAAAAAAGAATTTCAGAAATAGAGAGCCAGAAAATCATCCAAATGCAGACTGTGATAATGTTAAAGTTTTAAAATAGGTAAATGTTACATTATTCAGTAAGTGGTGTTACTTCAAGGGTCTAACCATTAACAAAAGTGGTTGCTGCACATCTTGCAAAACATAATTTCAAAATGGATGAAATGCTTAGATGGAAAATAAAAAATGAGAACTAATTGCTTAATGATGCCTTTATGGGTATTTTTTAAGTTATATTTTTATTTCTTAAATTTTCTATGAAAACATAAGTTACTATCAAAATGATTTATTTATTTGGAGAGTGCACACATGTGCATGAGAGCAGGGGAGGGGTAGACAGAGAGAGAGACAGAGAGAGGGAATTCCAAGCAGGCTTTGTATCATCAGTGTGACATGGGGCTCAAATCCATGAACCATGAGATCATGACCTGAGCTGAAATCAAGAGGCATACACTTAACCAACTGAGCCACCGAGGTGCTCCTGTCAAAATGATTTTTTAAAAATGTAATTATAGCTTTTTGCTTTCAGCTCGGAGGAAGTAAAGGTGCAACTATCTTTGGTCATCTGAATCTGGGTTCATGAGACACCAGCCACCTCCACCAGGCTGCCTATGTTTGACTCCAATGAGATCAAAGTCGAATACCTAAGGTACACTGGTGGGGAAGTTGGTGCCTTGTCTGCCCTGGCAAGGAAGACGGTCCCCTTGGATCTGTCTTCAAACAAGGCTGGTGATGACATCACTAAGGCAACCAGTGATTGGAAGGGTCAGTGAAACTGACCACAGAACAGAGAGGCCAAGGTTAAAGTGGTACTTTCTGCCTCTGTCCTGCTGATCAAAGCACTCAACGAACTGCGAAGAGGCAAAAAGAAATGGAAAAACATTAAGCACAGTGGAAATATCACATTAGATGAGACTGTCAAAATTGGCCTTGATTTTTAGCCATTTTTAGCCAGAGGACTCTCTGGAACCATTAAAGAGATCCTGGGGACTGCCAAATTTGTGGGCTGACATGTTGATCATTGCCACTCTCATGACATCACTGATGACATCAATAGTGGTACAATGGAATGTCCAGCTAGTTAAGAACTACAAAGTAAAATACTTCAGTAAAGGATTTGACAACCAAAACAAAATTTAATAGTCATAAACTTCATAAATATAGGAATAATGGAAAATTTTTGTGTTGATTCTGTTGGAGCGGTACTTAAGAATAATCAAGTTGTCCACAAAGATAGGATAAATTAAATGTAGTGAGATATTTAATGTGTAATCATTTTAAATACTATAAAACTCCATACAAATGTTAGTCATTAGTTGCATTGGCATATTAATGGGTTAGGTGGGAAAGAACAGAAAAAACTAGTACAGTTCAGGTTATTAGAGCAATCCAGCTAAGTTCAAGCCAAGTCTGAGACAAAATAGCTTCAATGGCACTGTGAAATATAAAGATTGTTTATTATACTTCAGTCAGATGCATAAAACCATCAGAAGTGATACTGAGTAATCCATCTAGTAATGTATTCCTATATATCCTCATGCTCACTCACTTCCAATACTACCGAAGTGTGGAGTGCCTGGTGCACCTGGATTTTTAGATCGCCTGAGTGAGAATAACCTAATTATATGGTAGACCTTGGAGTTCTGGATATTAATCCAGACTCAGAAATCACCACCACCACCACCACCACCACCACCACCACCATCATCATCACCAGGCATAAGTTTTAAGCACTTCATAGGTCTTAATTCACTTCTTCCTTTCAAAACTTTGGTATGATATTTTCTTCCATTGTATAGATAATAGGAGTAAGGTATAGAGGAATCACATAAATTATTAAAAAAAAAAACCCAAAGCAGTTATGTCACATGGTCAGGCAGGCTGGCTCCTAGAATCAGACTGCAACTGGGCTATTGTTCCTGAGGAGGTTATTGTACTAGGCATATTTCTTTTCTGACATCTCTCAAAACGGCTGAGCCAATACTCAGGTATCGTACAAATTCCATTTTACTTAGACTTAATGATTTCCCTGCTTCCAATCTTTCCTCACATATCCCTACCCTATAATCCAACTTTACACTATGTTTTTTACTTTATTTTTATTTTTTAAAATTTACATCCAAATTAGTTAGCATATAGCACAACAATGATTTCAGGAGTAGATTCCTCAGTGCCCCTTACCTATTTATCCCATCCCCCCTCTGACAACCTCTCCCGTAACCCTGTTTGTTCTCCATATTTATGAGTCTCTTCTGTTTTGTCCCCCTCCATTTTTATTTTTTGTTTCCCTTTCCTTATGTTCATCTGTTTTGTCTCTTAAAGTCCTAATATGACTGAAGTCATATGATTTTTGTCTTTCTCTAATTTCACTTAGCATAATACCATCCAGTTCCATCCATGTAGTTGCAAATGGCAAGATTTCATTCTTTTTGATTGCCGAGTAACACTCCATTGTGTGTGTGTATGTGTGTGTGTGTGTGTGTGTGTGTGTGTATACACACATACATACATACATACCACATCTTCTTTATCCATTCATCCATCAATGGACATTTGGGATCTTTCCATACATTGGCTATTGATGACAGTGCTGCTATAAAAATGGGGGTGCATGCATCTCTTGAAAACAGCACACCTATATCCCTTGGATAAATGCCTAGTAGTGCAATTGCTGGGTCGTAGAGTTACACTATGTATTCTTCAATGTTGACCACGGACATTTGGAATTTTTCCTGTCTATGTGAGTTAATACATGATCCCTCAAAACTGTTTTTTGTTTCTTTGTTTTTTCTGCCTCAAGCACTCAGAAGCTACAGACAGAAAACATGGACTATAGTATCCTTGGAATAGCAAAGCCAAGATTAGTTGGGTTAAGTCTATCATGATCTAAAATTACCTACTAAAATATCTAATAGAAAAATCTATTGTGAATTTGGAAAGACTACCTCAGCCCAGACCAGGTTTGATATTATAAAAGCATCACATCATTTCTCCATAACTTGGAACAAAAGCCAACAAAGAGCCTGTTGGCCCTACTGACTTAAATCTTGTAGATGTTATATCTAGACACCATAATAAATGTTATGCTTCAAGGCAAGATAGGAAAATAACTGTATCAGGCCACAGAGATAACAGTTTGTAAAAAAGGTCAATAAATATGTGAACACATATTTAAAGCATAAGACATTTTAGCAAGTTTATATTTAGGTCAATTTCAATATTAATAGTACTCAACTTGAAATAGATTGACAAGCAGGCAGAAAGACATATGAAAACAGGAAGGAAAATTTGTAGATGAGGAAAAGTATAACACTACTTTTTCACAACTGATAAAACCTTACCTAAGGGCCTATGTCATTAATGTATAATATATCTTCTCTTGAATTCACTATTCATATGATTTTAGTTTTATATCTTTTAAATTAATAATTTAATAAATTATTTTATTGCCAATATCTATGAAATTATCATTAACTATGGACATTATGAATCATAAACCATTTGAAGAAGGTATGCAAATCTTGTCTATAGATTTTAATATGAAGATAACAGAAATGAGCTTTCACAATGTAGGGCAAGGAGGCTCTAAACTAAAATTAGACAATTATCAAAGTAGGAAAAAATTCATTTGGAAAGTCAAAACCAAAACAAAAGCTTGTATTATAAACATTTTAAACTTTAAATACAATTGTAATGAATTTATAATGCATACTTTTATAGTTAATCTAATTATGTTTAAGCTTAACTATCTCATAATGGGATGAGATTTCTAACATTTAAACAGATGCACACGACGAACATAGCAATATAATCTTTTAAAAAAACTTTATAATTTTGTCACTGATACTTTTCGTAATGATAATAATAATTATTTGAGTTTGATAATCAAAACCCATCTCCAGATTTAAACACACATACATATACTTTGCGTGAATGTTAATGCTCTTTTTTGTGAAAAAGTCCTTATTTTACACCTTGAATTTTCTTATAGTTTGTTTTAGCACACTGCTAATAAAACACTTCACAAATACCTGAAATCATGTAAAGCAAAGTAATATGCAAATGTTAAAGCCATGACTCATCTTCTCTACAAAAATAATTTTTCCATACACTGAATTGTGAAAACAATGTCAAAAAGAAGATAAATAAACATTACTAATTTTTTAAATTCATAAGAAGAATAGATGAGTTGACTCTTCCTGAGCCAGAACCTACTCTAATAATCTCTCCTTATAACTAGTTCTGTCTATCAGGTTAAGAAGAGAAACCTGAATTTTTACTGACATTGAAAAATATGGTAAAGTGCCTAATTTCTTAATTGCAAAATTAACATCTTCCTTGATGAAAACAACTCATTTCAGACTAAAGTAATTAAAGACAAAAATTACCCATAGAAAAGCTCAGAGGAACAATTGATATATGGTATTTATTTCCATTTGCACATGCAATTGTATAAAATCAATTCTTGAGGAAATCTTGGTTCCGAGAATCTATCAATATGAAGAGCTTGTAGACAAGAACTGCATTGTTGGGTTTAGGGGAGAAAATCCCAGCATGTTTTGATTACCTTTTCTCAACTTTTGTTAGATTATTTTTATAAGGTTTTCGCATATATTTTTTTTTATTCACAGCAGACGATAATCATGCCAACACTCTACATACATTACAGATGCACACAAATGTATTCATTGTAAAATGTGCTCACAGCATATGATCACTCCATGTGACATCCATCTAGTTAATCATATGCTTTGAATTCAGCATTTCTAGGTCTCTCTCCTTCACCATTCCTAGAAATTTATATAAAAGCTTTTCCAACTTTATCTGCAAGTACCTTCCCAGTCAGCATGCTTCTCTGCAGAATCATCATCCTAACCCAAGTGCAAATTACCACCTATCACTTGTCTAGGTTACACCAATAATTTTTCTAAATGCCCCATCTTCAGATACTCCTCTCTCTCTCCTCCAATCTTTCCTTGGGATTGCGGCCTAAACAATATTTACAAAATGCAAATCTGATGTCATCCTTCGCTTTTCAATATGCTACACTTAAAGACCTGCCTAGCATGGCAGCTGCACTTATCAAAAGATCAATTCTCATTTAGCACTCACACTGCTCTGAATACAAGCCTTAGAAATGCATGCCAGATTGATAGAACTAACATACAGGTATGGAGCAGTGCTGCAAGAGAATCTGAGCAAGGATGAACATTTAGTTGGCTCTATCTAGGAAAGATGGACTCATATTGACAGAAATTTTTAAAATAGAAAGCTGTTCAAAATGGACTCAAATCACGTCTTCCCTGGAGTCTACAACGTGGTTGTCCTACACAAAATACACCATTTTCCATAAGTAAGGCTGCAAATACCACCACTTCCACCAACATCAACAATAGTCCTTCTAGCATAATGTTACTTTCCCTCAGACAACTGACAATTCTCTCACTGCCTTTGGAAAATGGAGCAACTGGAGGTCTCAAAAGTTACTGCATCCATCTCAAAGTCCTGAATCACTTAAAAGTTGCTCAATACTTTATGACTATATTTCCTTGATATTTTATAATTTAGGAAGGAAACTGTAATTTTAACTATGACCTACAATGCGTAGAGAAAAATAAGAGAAAAATTTAAATGCATATATAATACATATTTATAATATAAATATAAAGCCATGTTTAATATGTATATTATATAAATTAAGGTGTATGTGTATATATACACTATACACATGGTAGAGAAAGGAAAATCATAGAGGTAAATTCTTTAGTCCTTGTTTCTGCAATTATTCATGAAGCTATTATTGGGCTTTGTGATTTCCTTCCTCTAGTACCCACTTTGTATTTCCTTCTCACTCGGAATTCTTTCACTGGGATTCTTGAGCTAGGTGAATAATCAAACCTCATTCTTAAGAGATCTGAATACTTGGCATGCTATTTTACTATAGACTTCCAATAACTTTAACCACTAGATATGGTAATATTAGGAGGTATCTCAGGGATCCACAGGGTCACATTAATGCTCCTCTCTGCCCTCTTTGTGAAAGAGTGATACTCTTTGCCCTTGATAGTGATAATCAAATAACCCAGGAAGCACAAGAGTCCCCTTTGTTACCTGTTCTAGCAGTCGCATGAGGAGACTGAAGTAACCAGAGACAGATTCAACTTCCAATCTAGTGGAAGTGATGTGGTATTCATCAGTGGAATCTGAATCTACCAGCATTTTTTTGTTTCATTTACATTAATAGTGCAATAGTTTCACTTGATCCTTCTTTTTCTGGGTTTCCTATGTTCCACTATTCCCATTCTTCTGTAAAAATAAATGTTTCAAAGAAGAATAAAAATATTTAACATTTATTAGCACTGACAATGTGCTAGGCACTCTTCTAAGCATTAAACAGTAACTCATTTTAGCCTCCAAATGATTCTATAAGACAGGTAATATTACTTCCCTAATTTTAAAATCAGCAAACAGAAGCATACAGACGTTGTTCCTTGCCATAAACTAATAAATCCTAGTGGCAAGGCTGAGATTGGACGCTGTGCTTTTAATTTAATCATAAAAATACCTCTGATTTGGACTGTTAAATGATGCCCTCTTTCTGGATAACATCCAAACATCTTAACATAACTTACAAAGATACTTCTCCAGTAACATACTTTGGCATCCTTCATATACCACGTTACAGATGTACTGAAATATTTTTACCTTCACGAAGGTTTCAAGAGTCTTGGTTGATTCTGCATCTTACATAGCTACTTCTCTCTTCCTAAGACAAATTCTTTTGTATCTTAGCTTAAATGGCTTACTTGAAAAGGTAACTCACCTCAGAAATATGATATAAACTGTTATTAAATATCTGATATATCTCCTAGTGTAGCACTCACACATGGTAC
Organism: Panthera uncia; assembly: GCF_023721935.1. Lineage (NCBI taxonomy): Eukaryota > Metazoa > Chordata > Mammalia > Carnivora > Felidae > Panthera > Panthera uncia. Next base: position 91,071,679 of record NW_026057578.1, read on the forward strand.
TGTAATTATGTTTGTCTCTCCATAAGGCTGTATAGTTTGTGACTGTAGGTATCATATATATTTTTTATTCCCACAACTTAGTAGAAGCATTAATGCAGAGCACAGAATCCTAGACATTAACTGAATAGATCAACAAACAAATGGATGTATGGATAAATAGAATTTATCGAATTTCTTTACTATTATATATATAATACTATGTATTAGATACAAAGTACTTTATACTGTATATGATTATAATGTCCTATGTTATATTTGTATTATATTTTTGTGTGTATATATATATACTATAAATGAAATTTGTATATTTGACTTATTTACAGCTGTAAATATATCAGAAGTTATACAGTAAGCTAAACCCAAAGGTGACACAGTTAATGTGAAATCCTATTTCTAAATGCTACTAATGTACATTTTGGTATTTCATTTTGAAGCCTTGTGTATATGTAGAACTGTGCCAGGTATCATGATGGATTGAAAGTATAAATCACAATGTTTATTTTTTTAGGATTTGCCTAGGAAGCTATGATTTGATGAATACAAAATACAGGATAGCATTAATTGCATCTAATAAGGGTTACAGAGGATAAATGCAGGTAAACTTCTGAGAACTGAAAGGAAGACCTGCAATGGACAAGAAAACCTTCAGAAAGATAAATTTGGCTGGAACTGGGGAGGGGTAAGAGTGTATTAGGTGATGCAGAAGGAGTAACACCAAGTATGGGAAACATGTAGACTACCAAGCTTTGTAAATATTCTGAAAGAGATAGAATATTTTTAGACCAGGAGCAAACACAGGTACACGTGAGATAGACTGGGCAGAAAAAGGAAGTGAAGTCTGTGTGACGACAATGTCATGTAGCAGCCACACAAAAGCTTTCTGATTTTTCTCGGCACAAAAAATACTGGGCTAGCCCCCAATAAACTGGACCAACCAAATTATTCTACTTGTCATCGTATCTAATTAGTAACAACCACAAAGTCAAGGAGAAAAGTCAGGTAAAATCACGTATTTTCTTTACAAATTGATCATGGCTGTTTCTGACCTTTTTATTACTGATAAGCACAAGAGGGTTCACTGATAAAATTCTGCCAAATTTTATGACACTATTGCATTAAACTGAGTATTATATCCATAAATAAATAAATTGTATAAGACATTTTATAATACATCATTTAACCTCGGTCAATTTTCATGTATATGAACATTAATTTGTCATTTCTAACTTAGGAAGATCCTGAACACCTCTACACTGAATCCCAACTTTGACTAACTGCATTGTCTATCTTCTGGTAAACTCTAGAGTCTTTCTTCTCATGGACTTGTGAAATAGAACAATGATGAATTGTCTGGAGGCTTTTAGTGAGAGTGATCTGTTTTTGCATACTATGCAAGCATTGACCACTTAATTATTTTTAAGCTGTCTCTTCAGATTCTCCTTTTCAAAAACTAGTTAAATAAAATGAAGTAGAAAGAGTTGAGACATCTGCTTAAGTGGAACTATTGTTTCCCCTTAATAATAAATGTTTCTTAAAATCCTTAAAACTTTTTTTTAAGTTTATTTATTTCCTTTGATAGACACTAACAGTGCATGGGGTGGGGGTGCAGAGAGAGGAAGAGACAGAGAATCCCAAGCAGGCTACACACAGGTTAGCACAGAGCCCAAAGCAGGGATGGAATCCACAAACCATGAGATCATGACCAAGAGTCAGATGCTTAACTGACTGAGCCACCTAGGTGCCCCAGGAATCTTTAATAAGTTAAAATGATATACAATTATAGAATTAAAACAAAATATTTTGATCATTTGGTGAATCACTAGGTAATTGGTAATAGGTAATTTTCTAGGTAAGTTTTTACCTTTATTGGAAAAATACTTTTTCAGGTTTTTATCATCATTCTTGATAATATTTACTAGACAGAATAATTTCAAATCAGATTGTTAGCTTTTGTATGAATCTCAAAATCATGATTTGAATCAAAACAAGAAATACTATGCAAAACACCTTATATTCTTTATATAGTAACTAATCATAATACTGCTTGCAGCTCCAAACACATAAACCCCAACAAAAATTAACAAGCGAGTTTGCTGGCCTTACTTTCCTAACAAAAAGATTCCTATGGCTGGATTTTTCATGCACAATACAAATTAAACACACTAGTGACTTTTAATTCAAGATGGTGGACTAAACTCATGCCTCAACTCCTTATGATGAACACCTTTAATTTTCTGTAAAGAAATACAAAGGAAAGTAACACAAAGAGCAAGAAGCAGTGGAGGGGAGCAATAATGGAAAAGAGCTTTCAGTGCATTTCTAGGAAAGAGGAAGGTCAAAGGATGTTAATTAATGGCATAGAACAGGGAAAGTTCTAGGCTGCAGTGGAGATGGAAACTCCTCCATATTACAGGAAGAAACCAAGTAGCGAATTACAAAGTTTGGCGAGAGGCAGAAAACAAAGTTTGGCGAGAGGCAGAAAACAAGTTATAGAGATGGATGGGAAAACTCAATATTACCATCACAAACATTTCCTTATTTTCATGTATAAAGGTAAAAATATCCCATTCATAATCCCAAATTTGATCACCTTTGGAATTTGACTATATGAGAATCATGCAAGACTATGTTTTACTGAGAAGAATAATAATGGTGAATTTGCATTGGTCAATATGAAAGCACTCAAAAGTCATAATATTTAAATGAGCTTGATACTGAGACTTGTAATAATATGAAACAAGAATCAATCTTAAGTAAGCAAAGCACAGTAACATGTTGAATACGTTATTTCATTGGCCGATTCAATCACAAAATTCAAAATGCATCTAAATATGTCCGGATATGCTTACACCTTTCTTAATTTCTACACGTATTCGTGTGTTGACTTCATCTGCCTATTTCAGAAAGGGGTTAAATATGCCCATTGAGATTACACATCGTCCTTTTATATCTAATAGTTTCATCATTATAGTTTAGGGTAAATAGAGGTTTCTGTTGTTAATCTTGTCAGGTTGTATCTTTGATCTTATTAAAATACAATTATAATTTTAGTTTGAAATTATTATGTGCAATTTTTAAAATATTAACATCATAGATACTGCTTTTGTTGATGTTCAAATTTGCCTAAAACATCCCTGATGACTGCTTTTATTAAAATTCCCTTAGCTGTTTTTTTTTTCCTGTTTATATATTTTAGCAGGGGCAAGAAAATTCATTCATTCAAATATTATGATTCTTCTATTTTTGGGATTCTTAATATTTGTTTTAAATTCTCCAACTGAATCCTATGCAATTATTTAGACATAATTATATGTTTTTGTACTTACTTGGATTCTCACATTTCTTTTATTCATGTCTTCTCTTTTCTTAAACTTAAGTACTTCTTTTTTTCAGAAAAGATATATGGTATATTACTCTATGAATCCCCACTTGTTAAGAATATATTTATATTGCCTAACTTTTGATCAAAGGTGGGCCAACTATGGGATGCTAAGTAAAAATATTTATTCTTGGAATTTGAATGTAGTGATCCACTACTTTCAATATCATGTATCTCAGATAAATGGTCTGAAAACAACCACAACCTAATTCCTTTGTAAATATATTCCCCTTTTGTCAAGTTGTAGGATACTTAGTACTTCTATTTATCTTTTTTTTCAAGTTTACTTATTTATTTTGAGAGAGAGAGAACGCACAGTCACGGGAGGACCAGAGAGAGGGAAAGAGAGAGAATCTCAAGCAGGCTCTGCATTGTGAGTGCAGAGCCCTTTTCAGGGCTCGAACTCACTAACTGTGAGATCATGACCTGAGCCGAAATCTAGTCAGTGGCTTAACTGACTCAGCCACTCAGGAGCCCCTTTATCTTTGAGCTCAATATTTATTTGTACGTATTAATGTGTTTTTTCACATTAATAGTAATTTTGAAAGACACTTTGGTCTCTTTCCATAATTTTTTTCTTAGGTTATAGCATATCTTCTTCAATTACACTTTTGCATTTGTGCATGTGTGCTGTCTCATCTCTGATTTGCTAATAACTAATAAATCGATATGGATATTGAAAACACTGGGTCAACTATTGGCCTCAAATTTTCTTTCAAAACTTTTATCTTTTTGTTGTATTAAAGGAGCTTGTGGGAGAATTCCTTAGCTTTTTTGTATGATTAACATGGTAACTATTTTTTCACTCTTGTATTTGTCAATCTATATCCTAAATATTAACATTTACCTAATGAGTTTGATGTTTCAAAGAGAGTTCTCCCTTCTTTCTCTCCCTGTCTCTGTCACTCTCTCTATTGGTTCTTTTGATTCAAATACACAGAATCCCTTCTTTTTTTCCACTAAGGCTAATAATTCAAAGCTGATTTTTTTGTTCTTTTAAAAATATTTTTTCTCTTGCTTTTTGCCTTGATGATAGTTCCTCTTCAGTTAGCAGTCCCAATTCTGTTGATCATTAAAAGCTTGTAATCCTTATTTCCTGGATATACATATACACACAGAAATGTAACTGGGTTATGATTTTTCACGAGTAAAATGAAAGTCACAGACTGCTGATGCTAATTATGGAAGCTGGGCTATGGTAGCAGCAAGGATGTTAAGTCAGGCCATTTTAAACTTGTAGGGAGAGAAAAGCCTGCCTTCTTTTTTAAAAAGGCTCCATGTCAAAACTTAAAAATCTTTGTTTCTAACATAAAGTATGACACCCAAACAAAAAAAAGTGCACAAACCACACAGCCGCATGAATTACCACAACTGTGACTATTAGTCACCATGCAGGTTAAAAGAACCCACAAGCGCCCCTTACGCTGTCTTTAAAATTCACTTCAGGGGCGCCTGGGTGGCTCAGTCGGTTAAGCGTCTGACTTCAGCTCAGGTCACGATCTCACAGTCTGTGAGTTCGAGCCCCGCGTCGGGCTCTGTGCTGACTGCTCAGAGCCTGGAGCCTGTTTCAGATTCTGTGTCTCCCTCTCTCTCTGACCCTCCCCCATTCATGCTCTGTCTCTGTCTCAAAAATAAATAAATGTTAAAAAAAAAAAAAATTTAAAATTCACTTCACTCTAACCAATCCAAAATAATTACTGTCTCAACATGCCATGAAATTCATATATATGTGAATATATTTTAAAGAACAAAACCTTAACGATGTCCGAAAGGATAGCAGTGTCCAGGATGGGGAACCCACAACGTAACGGCGTGTTTCGGGTGCTGCAGCCTTGGACCTCGGGCGTTGGCAGAAGTAGAAGTTAGCCCAGAGATCCTCCTCGGAAGCCCGGGAAGCTGCTGGAAGGCTGTAAATTGGCGGCCGGAGCATGCGCGGTTCACGTTCTCGGGCTGGCTTCCGGAGGCCCCACAGGTGCGGCTGCTTGGGCCTGAGTGCTTTCAAGCACCTGGTGCGGCGTCTTGGGCTAGGCGCTTGCTACCATAAGATTCTATATCGGGAAGAGCGGGGTTGAAGATTCCAGGAGCATTGAGGATTGCAATACAGATGGTATGAACCGAGCTCCTTACAAAGGAGTCTGGGAGGAAGGTCCTTTGGCACCCAGGTGTTTTCTCACCCTAAATTACAAAAAAATAAAATAAATAAATAAATAAAAATAAAATAAAATAGTATAAACTAAAATAATAAAAATAGAAAAAGAAAAAGGCATCCTTAAATATCTAAACACCATAACTTAGGTTTGTTCTTTGAAATTAATATAAATGAAGTCATCCAGTGGGCGTGCTTGTAAGTCTGCCGTCTTTCACTGACTATTTCTGATACTCATGTTGTTCCATGTTGTATCATTTAGTTTATTTTCTTTGCTACATAATAATCCATTCTATGAATATATCACCGTGTATTTATCCATTAATTCCACTGTTCATGGGCATTCACATTATTTCCAGTTTGGAGCGGTTGTGAACTGTGCTGACATAAACACTACTGCATATGTTTCCAGGGAAAGTTTTAATTTGCGAATATTCATGAAGTTGGAAATCATGTATAGGTATTCATATGTTTTCCTCTCATCTATAGAGCCAACAACGGAAATTTGTGACATTTTATCATCATTGTAGAAAGAGAAAATTTTCTGGATTTTATCTGAGGTCAAAAGTCACAGGTTTAAGAGGAGGAGGCAATTTTCCCAAATTGTGTAATTAATTATCCTGCTGGCTGCTCCATGGCCTTCCCTCACTTTCTGCTTCTTCTGAAGCAAACAAACTGAAATTGGCTATTATGTTGGGAAAACTCACTGTAATGTGTATGCTGTATGGGATTGTAGTTTTATCAGCTGTTAACTTAATGGCATTTCTTTTATATCAAGAAATGGCCTTATTCTTCAACAGCATCCTTCCAATTGCCTCAGTGATGCTTTGGGTTTATTTGTGTATCAGTGATCATTTATTAGGCAAATAGGAGAGTAAATAAATTGACTCACAGTTATTGTGAAGCAGAATTAAGGAATTTAATGAGTGGAGAGGCAAGGGAAAGAAAGCAGTAATAGCAGCAACAACAACAATGGTAATAGAAATTGCCTTAAAATTCCAAATAATCTATATGCTCAGATCTATAGCACTCACTGAGTTGAGGTAAAAATTGATGATATCATAGGCCCACCTAGAAATTTCCATAATGAGATATATAGTTGACTAGGTCAGCATCCATTCACCCTCCTCCCAATGTCTATCTGTACTAAAGAGGCAAACCACCTGAAATTCCATTTTTTCCAATCTTACAGGTAGGATTTTGCATGTGATTTATAGAGGAGGCTTTGCTCTGTCTGCTTCTGAGGATTCTCTTCTCCAGCATAGTTGAGGAATTACTGGGTATCAAAAGTCAAGCACAGATGTCCTCCTTGAATCTAAATGGTGGTTTACTCACTTATGATAGTAGCAGATTCCTGATGTCACAAAATTGTGTTTTTGGGGGGCCAATATTTCCAGAGGTAGCTTCCTTATTCTTATTTCTCATCTTTGTAATTACACATCTTTTGTGTGTGTTTGTGTGTGTGTGTGCGCACGCGTATGTGTGTGTCTGTAATTGTACATCTTTATTAGGCCAGATTGGCAATGTTAATCTAAAAGCCATTCCCAGCAATTCCATTTATGGAGTATTTTTCCAACACTTCTAAAGATTGTATAAAAACTAATGTTCTGTATTAGTCATTTCCTGACTTAAAACACTAGGGTTATTTCTGCTTTCTCCAAGTTAACCCTGACTTAAAAAAAATATTTGATACAAGAAATGGTTGCAGACAAATAAATCCTCAAGAATAAGTCTGTGATTAGCTATCTCATCTGATAGGGTTTATGGGCAGTGAAGATTTTTCCAATAAGGAAATAAGGTTACTATAAAAAATAGGAAGATTAAAAACAAAGATTTAGGAATATATAAATGTTGAAATGAATTTAATTTATGTGACTTATTCACTCAACAGTATCTGAAGCCATACACAAAAGATTCTATGTTAGATGATACCATTTATATGAAATTTCTAGGAAAGGTATGTATATAGAGAAAACACAGACCAGTGGTTGCCTGATGCTGGGGGTAGAAGAAGGGATGACTGACAAGAGGCATGAGGGAATTTTTTAGGGTGATGAAAATATTCTAAAACTATAATGTGGTTATCATTGTAAAATTCCATAAAGTTACTAAGAACCATTTAGTTAAATGCTTATAATGGGTGAATTTAATGGTATACATGTTATACTTTAAAGCTGTTTTTAAAACTCTTCTTTTTTCTTATTTTTTAAAACGTTTATTTGTGAGAGAGAATGCGCATATGTGCATGAATGGGGAAGGGGCAGAGAGAGAGGGGCACAGAGGATTCAAAGCAGGCTCCTTGCTGACAGCAGAGAGCCCAATGCAGGGTTCAGCCCTGGAATGGTGAGATCAAATATTTATTATTAGCTAAGTTTTGATATTTAATTTTCTCAGATCAAACTTCTTATTTCATTTTAATCATCTTTTATTCTAATATGATAGCACAGAAAACAACATCAACAAGAAAAAAAATTGAGGTAATGTACATATGCAACTAGACAATTGAATTAGTTCTACATTATTTAATTAACTTCTTAAGATGGATTTATTTTATGAACATTTCAATTTATAAAAAATTTAATTCAATTAATGCTATGAATAGTATAGAGAGAAATTTTAATTATTTTCTTGGTAGTAACTTAAAAGCATTTGATAAAATTTATATAAATATTTGTATAAACATACGCACACATCACACAGGCATTGAATCCATTTAATGGTGAGGCATTCTTATTAATATTTAAATTGGGATCACAATTCTTGCAAGCATAAAAACAGTTTACATTTTTTCTGGAAATTCTAGCAGTGTCAATTGGACCAATAACAGAAATAAGTATTATGGCTATTGAAAGAAGAGTAACATACATATATTTATTGGTAAATAAATATATAATGTAATAAAAGTGTTATTAAAACATTAGAATACAATATGTGAATATGTGTAGAAGTTTGGGCTAGAGAAGAATTGTCTAATGATACACAGCTGGTGACAATAAAGGGACATATTTAAACATGTAACAATTATTTAAAAAGTAAGAAAGACTTTCAGAAATACTTGCAACATATAGGACAGATGAAAGGTTAGTATTACTATTTCATTAGAAGCTCTTACAAATCAATAAAATATTAACTAGTAGAAAAATGGAATAAGCACACTTAAAGTAATTTATAAAAGAAATAATTTTGGTGGCTAATAAACATTTAAAGAAGTGTTCTACTTTGGTAAGTTGTCAATTTAATGGAATTTTAAAAATGACTAGATGTCATATTTTTGTGTTTAATAATCAAAGCTAAAAATAGGTTGCAATATTCATTGCTTACTAAAATGAACTGATATGGATACTGCCATACATATTTAAATTAAAATAATGCCTGATAATCCTCCCAGATGTCTATTTGGCACCTTTTAGAAATAGCTTTTTTAACGTATATTTCTTGACGGGATGTCTGGCTGGCTTAGTCAGTAGAGGATGTGGCTCTTTCATCTTGAGGTCTTGAGTTCAAACCCTACGTTGGGCACAGAGCTTACTTAATGTTTTTAAAGCCTATTTAAAAGTACATTTCTTGACTAAATCATTCCTTTTCAATGAATTTATTCTACATAAATAATAAAAAATGTAACATACGATTAAAAGAATGTTCATAGAACCTATGTTCACAGAGGCAAAAAATGGAACCATACTAGATGCATTAAAAGTCATATTACTCCCATACAGTGGAGACCAATGAGACCACTACAATGTGATGGAATATGTCATGTTCGCTAATACATACTGAAGTGTAAAAGTAGATAGCAAATCAGAACAGTGTTCTCCCATTGTGTGTCATGTGTCTGTGTGTGTGTGTGTGTGTGTGTGTGTGTGTGTACAGGTTTGTGTGAATATACATGTGAACACTGATATTTCATATTAATAATACCAATAGTGTCAATAGTGTTTCATCAGGGGAAAGTGAGGAGAGTATATTTGTAGAGTTTGAGGACGTGCGTTGTGTGATATTAAGGTGAGACTTGCAATGTATGGATTTGGTTGAGATTAGGCGGATACTTATGATAATCTGGCTGTGGATTGGTATACAAAATGAAGTGAGGATCTTGAAGTGAATCTTAAGCAAGCTGTTAGTTAGTCTTGATAAGGAAGCTAGTTTAATTAGCTTACTGTTAGATCTTCCAGAAACAGATATTTGCTTGTCCCTAGCATTTGAATATAAGGATAGGAAAATGGTCCAGTATTGTTCAATACAGGGACAGGGAATTATGTTGATTTCAGTCCTAAATATAAATTGTCAAATTACTCTTAATGGAATTTGGATCAACTAATATTTTCCCATATTCAAATTTTGGAATGTATGGTTGTTGCTAGTTATATTTTTAGTTGAATGGCTGCTGAAAGATTATGGTTAGTCATGTTTTTTTTTAATGTTTATTTTGAGAGAGAGAGAGACAGAGACAGAGACAGAGTAAGAGCAGGGGAGGGGCAGAGAGAGAGGGAGACACAGAATCTGAAGCAGGCTCCAGGCTCTGAGCTGTCAGCACAGAGCCTGACGCGGGGCTCTGAACTCACAAGTTGAGCTGTGAGATCATGACCTGAGCTGACATCAGATGCTCAACTGACTGAGCCACCCAGGCACCCCTCGTTAGTCATATTTTAATGTGCTACATTGCCACATCTAATATGTGATGCATGTCTCTTTCTTAATATAAAGCTAGACCCCAGTAAAATAAAAAAGTAAACAATAATTGATCATTAATTAGTTAATATCTGCAATGATTAAAAATATGCATTAGCAAGCCAATCATCAGGCTTCTAAGAAGAAGTATTAACTGAGAGAAAGGTACTGAATATTAAGTCCTAAACTTGGGGGCAAATGTGTGAATTTCTCTTATAAGAGTCACTTTTGCAATATTTCCACTGCAGCTTTTCAACTGCCAGCAGAGATTAGTGAGCAAAAATGGATTTGGCATATTTACAAAATGAGCTCAGTGTCGAATCCTTCATCTAAGGAGGTACAGCAGTGTTAGACAGATGATGATGGAGTCTCTTCCCAGTGGGAAGATGTGGGTTGCATCTCTCACTTATCATTCTTGTGGATAGTGACTATCAGTTATAGCTGTGAGAGATTAGCCAGTTTGGCCCATTTTATCCAGGCAAAGCTTTAGTGGCAGGTATCAAAAGAAGGTCACCTAGTACTCTTAATCCTTGTGGAATATAACCTAAGGGGGAGAAATTCCATTTTTGTATATAAACCTTACCAGGGAAATGTTTTAGAAAGCAAAAAGCATTTCAGATAATGCAATACAATCTGATTATTTTTCTGTTGACAAGATTGACCTTTCTCACTACAAAAAGTCACTTCATTAGAACCTAAAATAATCACAAAAGAGAAGTGTTCAATGTGCATTCTTTAAGATTGCAGATAAATATACATGTATGAAAATTAAAACATACATATATTATCTTTCTGATGCAAAAAAGCAAAATGTTAGGTAAACTAACATACTTGTATTTTTTAACATGTTGAGTGAAGGTAGCATAGAGTGTGGATTTAATGATTTCATATTCTAATGTTATTAACTTATTGCAAGTTGACATTCTTTAATTAATATTTTACCAACGATTTCCACGTATGAATTTATCATATAGATATATTTTTCTTATCAAGCAGTACAGAGTAATTGGAGATTCTTAGACAAACATAGATAAACCCAAAGAAAGAAAAAATACTTAAAATCATATCATCAGAAAGCATTTAATATTTATATTATGTTAATATAAATATATATAAACAGTAAAAATTTAGATCATGCAGTAAATATTGCTTTTCAATTGTTTTAACAACTTAAACATTTATGTATGAGACAAAATGAACTGTTTGATGGAACTGGAAAATGAGATTAAATTGTAGGACTATAGAAGAGGAGAGTATATCCTCCATATATGTCTATATATGTTTTCATTACTATCCTATAAGGGAGTCTGGTCTGTTTATTGTTCACCAATGATTTTCAAAATGTAGCTCATGGTGCAGCAGCAGCAGCAGGAGCAGCATCACTTGGAAACTTTTTTGGAAATGGAAATTCTGGAGCCTCATCCAGATCAACTGGATCAGACATTCAGAGAGACTCAGCTGTTTTTAATAAACCCTCCAGGTGGTTCTCATTCATGCTTGAATGTACAATCCAGGATCTTAAGCCTAAGATCCTTAGTAATCATGGAATAAGGAAGACAATGGAGTAGAATTTAAGAGTAATACTAGAAAACTAAGTAGTATTTGAATAGCCACATGGCTATTAATTTGCTTCTTAAAACTTGGAGGGGAGGTGGGCAGAGGAATGGGTTAAATGGGTGATGGGTATTAAGGAGGGTACTTGTGATGAGCCCTGATCGTTGTATATAAGTGATGAATCACTAATTTCTACTCTTAAAACCAATAATACACTACATGGTAATTAAATTGAATTTAGATAAAATCTTGGAAAGAAAAAAAGATGTTATATAATGTAAAAAAAAAAAAAAACAAAAAACTTGAATCAAGTTCTCCACCTTTGTGTCAAAGGAAATTCTTGTGAGATACCTCATTCACCTTTCATTTTTGTTCTCATTTTGCTTCATTTTTAAATTAACTAATAATTTAGGTTAGTGTTAATCTTTAGGGAATTATGCAGAAATATCTTTACTAAAATAAAAAATATGCCTTTATTGTCAATGTTGGGTTTGTAAAACAAAGATCATTCTCTCATAAGTGGAGAACTTGTATCATATTCTGAAACATGGAATAACTTTGTTTAATGGTTCAGCTATAAACCATTCAACATAGGGGTCCATGATATGAAGGCCGACAGTTTGTAATGTAAGCTTTAATTAAATTGGGCCCTGCTATAATTAAAGGTTTTGAGTTATTAATGCATCACTCTGGCAAACATTTAATTTTTATCTTGCTGGTGAAACCCTTATTAAAACAGGATATTAGGACAGCTAAATAGAATTTGCTGCAGAAATGGTTTGGAGTTTTAGATGTAATTCACCATAATACACTGCAGTGATTGTTTTCTTTTTAAATAAAAAGAGGACTTTTGGAAGCTCAAGAAAATGAGCACAGTTTGAGATAAGAGAACAATTCCATTTTTAAGTCATAAATCAGGTATAGTGAAACTGACTTGAAGAATAATTTCTCTGAGTGCTCCATGTTGGAGATCTATCTGTGCTCACCACAAACCACCCTGGCAATTTGGGTGCTCAATATTGAGACTGAAGTTTCAGGTTATTTTAGTATCACTTGTACTACTTTAGCAAATATTTTCCTATTCCATTTGCATCTGTAGAAAGCATAGGAGCAGACGCATCATTAACTGGTTGATTCCCAGTTTCTTCTTAGAGCTAATATTAATTGAAAACATCGTCTGTATTTATCCTGGGTCCAGATGATTCTCTTAAGTAGAAGAATTCTTCTTGCCAGAAATCCAGTACAATTTCAGTGCTATTGTCCCTCCTTTGACACTTAGAAACTAAATATGTAATGCAGAAACACAAAGTTCAGCATTGCTTCAAATTCTAAGGAACACTACTAGTTGCCACACAGCAAACCCAAAGTTAAATAAACTTGTGCAAATTACATTTGATATCCCCTTGATATTTACAAGATTCAAATCACAAGATGGTACATTACAAACTCTAGAGGAGTCTTGTGGTTAAGAAATATAGGCAACTTGATTTCAACATCTGTCAAATTTAATGTACCAGAGGCCTCTCCTACTTACCTGGCCATCGTACTGTTCCAATGGCATGCATTGGAAAAGGCTCTTGTCATGAAAAGGGGGCTGGTTAAGGCAGTGAGAAACCTCAAATCAATCCTGCTTTCATTATTTGCTAACTGTGTGAGCTTAGAGAAATTAATTAAATGCCTCAAGGTTCAGTTTCTCATCTCTAAAGTAAGGTTAATAATTACAGTATAGGCATACTGTAAATTAAATGAATAGATAGGTTCAGAAACTTGGTAAATTTTAAAGTACAACTGAAAAAGTTCGTTTTAATTTCTCTGACTCTTACTTATTGAGAAATTTGTCATTAAACCTATGAGTGTCTGAGGTACTCTTTTCTCTTCTGTCATCCTATGTATTCTATTGACCATCGCTCTATATGCAGCCGTTGATGAGTAGACAAAAGTGCCTAAGATTGCTCATCGAACATACTAGGATGGAGTGTGTTCACTTTGCTAAATATTTATCTCCTGGATATGTTCAGGCAGAACTTGTTAGAACATTGTGCAGGAAATACTGTACAAGGTTAATTAATGTCAGGTTCCTTCTTATTCAAAGACACTTTGACTTGAAAAAATATATTAGTCCTCATAATGTAAATAATCCATTGACTTGATCATGCAATGACTAAATATTGGCAAATCATGGAGGATAGAGTTTTCAGGTACAATGAAAGGGGTATAAATTCATATTCATGTAAGTTTCTACTTAGTAATAGTAGTTATTTTAAGGAAAAGTGTGTGTGTGTGTGTGTGTGTGTGTGTGTGTGTTTGCATATAATCGGGAAAACCTATGTGAGACATGTAACATGAGTATTTTTTAAGACTTTATTCATGGAATAAGTATAGATCTAGTATGGTTATTTGAAGAGATAGGATAGCATATTTTTTTATAAAAGTGAGGGGTTCTTATGATCAGTATAGGGACAGAAATGGAAAGAAAAGATTTAACAGCAAATCCTTGGGTTTCTTCTTAGAGATGAAAATCTTGGAGAAGATGGAATATGGAAATGACTGACTTCCAACAGACTTTTTCATAAAAATGCTTATGACCCAGACCAGACCTCTTGTCAATATGATAATGGTAAAGAACAGAGTTCTTATTTTTTAAAAAGTAAATGGTTTTAGTGGGATATATCTGTTCTCTGTAATTGCTTATTATAAATAAACCTGGAATTACAGATTTAAAGAGCGTAACTAGAGAATGAGAGGTAGTCAAACACTTCACATTCATGCAACTAACAGCACAAAAATGGGAAGCCCAAAAATTCAAATAGCTTCTTTTGTGAACTATGATTTTTGCATACATCATTCAAATTTATCTGCAACCCAATGCCAAACATAGTCCTAATGTAAGTGAATGAAATTTCTTGGAAACTGTTGATTGTTGCTTTCTTCACCAAAAGGAAATCCTGCATTTGATCTTGGTTCTTATTTAAATCCTTTAAGTTATGAATCAAGCTTGGTATCAGAGAATAATTATCATTAAATTAATAATTTAACCCTCCATGTCAACAAAGATAGTTACAATTATCTTTGTTATTTTAGCATTATCCATTACCACCCACCATCCATGTTTCTGTGGACAACACGCATCACTGTTAGTGGGTTGCTCTTTCAATGTCCCATTCAACTCAGAATGAGAATCTCTGGATTCAGATTTTGTTGCTGTTGTTGTAAACTCTCATACAATTGTTAAGCTCCATAAAATTTCAGAGTTGCTGTCATAGGCTGCATTTTTTATTGATTTCAATTAGGTAGTAATGGTTTCATCCAGGACATTGTTTGTATCAGAATCTTTATCTTTCAGATACTATAGAGTAATAGAGCCCACTAAGGTAGAAATTCATGTATTTTTATACCCCAGGAAGTGGTTGACAGTAAATGATTTTAGTACAGGATCATCACATCTAATATTTAACTGATTTTACATAAAGAAAGATCCAGCCATATTATCTAATATTTTAAACTTTTAAACACATTTAATATTATAAAGTGACTATTATTTATAGAAAACATAATACAGATAAAAATTCCTGAATAAAGTGATGAAATATCCTTAGGGTTGCTAGTTGGAGAGATACTTTCACTCCTTGACTTCTTTCCAAAAAAATCTGTGATGGTGGCAGTATTTATCAATCTTATAAAAACTACATACTTTAAAAATCTAGTGTAGTATCTTGAATTGTCCCTATTTAAATGCAAATTTTATTTCCCATCTGTCATAAAATGAATTTTTCAATAAAAAGAGAGGTGTGTATTTTTTAAATGTTAATGGCCTATTTATCCCACTGCATGCTTTGGCATTAATATCCAAGCACAGGAGGTTTGTATTTGGGAGGGGATAAAAGAAGATAGATGTCCAGGAAAATACCTAAATCTTCTCTGGGGGAGGGAGGGGATATTTACTAATGGAATATGGAAAAAAATTAATCATCTTGAAAATAGTTTCTCAGGAAACCTAATTCTATTTTATAACAAAAGATAAAATAAAATCATCTTAATGACTGTGTATTCCTGTAGGGAAAAGAATTTGCAGTTTTGGAAACCTTATTACTGTATAAGAGATATGGCTGTGTTTATTGACTTCAAAAGGTAACTTGTGTATACCTTTCATTTTTTTGTAATGGCTTGTATTTTTAAAAGGAATGGTTAGTGTTGAACATGTATTGAAGACCTATTTATTGAAGGTCCTTACATATAAAGCACCCTGATAATCAATGATGGCCATTCCCTTCTCTGGTTTCTTAAGAGTTTTACTCGCCTGAGAAAACATGCCTCATGTTTTCAGACACTCTCTGAATTCCTGCACCTATTCTAACTGAGGAGGAAATTGGATAGCTGCCATATATATGTAATTACCTCTAGTACAAGGCAAAATGTTAAAAGAAACTTAAGGCAAAAAAGAAAAAAAAACGAAACAACGACAACAAAACAATAGGTAGGGCTGGAGAAAGGGGCAGGGTCAGGGAGAGGGAAAAAATTGTATGGGCTTCAGAAACCTGTATTTAAACTTTAAAATGGGGCATATGTATTTGTGAGAAATGATGAAGAAAGTGAACTTTCCATTGGGAAAATTAAATAAATGAAAAGATACAAAATTAAATTTTAAGAAGTCTTACCTTGTACAGTAATTTTAAAGCAACATAGGATATTTATAAAGTAAAGGAAAATTTGGTTGAGATGAAATTGAAGACCTTGAGTGACAAGGAACTTAACTGTAATTTGGGGTGTGATAAATAGAAAACTATGAGTCTTTGAAAGAGAGGAGGATTCAGATGTCAGAACTACCTGTCTTGCAAAAATTCATCATTTATTTCTGATTGCATTATTTCATGTATATTGGTCCTGTTCTGTAACATTGATTACATTTGTAGATGTAAAAGGAGAGAAAGGTTATCTCTGTCTCATCTAACCCCAGGGTAGAAAAGCACCAGATTTAAGTCAAAGCTAAGAAAATGATTTTGTAGGGGTGCCTGGGTGTCTCAAGCCTCCCCTGCTCATGCTCTGTCTTTCTCTCTAAAAAATAAAGAAACATTGGGGCGCCTGGGTGGCGCAGTCGGTTAAGCGTCCGACTTCAGCCAGGTCACGATCTCGCGGTCCGTGAGTTCGAGCCCCGCGTCAGGCTCTGGGCTGATGGCTCAGAGCCTGGAGCCTGTTTCCGATTCTGTGTCTCCCTCTCTCTCTGCCCCTCCCCCGTTCATGCTCTGTCTCTCTCTGTCCCAAAAATAAATAAAAAAACGTTGAAAAAAAATTTAAAAAATAAAAAATAAACATTAAAAAAATTAAAAAGAAAAGAAAATGACGTTGTAAACCAAAAGGTGTATTTCTTAATATCGTAGTATTGTAGCCTTGTCTTCTTATGTTCCTCTTCTCCTAGAGACATCAACTCAACTATCTCTTTCCTGTAGAATGTTTCCTCCCATTTGCCTGGTGTGGTAGGATGGATTTGGCTAAATTTCTCAGTTGGAAGTTTCTAGGGATTAGCAGTTTAGGATAGCTCTGCTGTGGACCTTAGGAACAGACCCCCCTTTTTTTTTCCTCTTTATCTCTCTCTCTCCCTCTGTTAGATGCACCATTGTTTGTCTCATCTCTCCATCAGAATGGATAAATGATGCAGTTCAACAGATTGACATAGTATAGCCAATGTGATAAGGGATCTGAGAGACCAATCATATTGGACCCTCCTACTTAAAAGCTAACTTTATTTATGACTACATTTCTGTCTTTAGACAAAAACTCTGGCTTCTGTATTAGGAGAGAATTTGGAAATAGAATCTGGATGTCAGGAACTTTTTCTGTGGCTGGATGAGCTATACAGAGCAAGTTGCATCTAGGAAGAAAATAGTACATTCTCAGAATTTTCCTGCATCCCTCATTCTCTCACTTTCCCATCACTAAGCAAGAAATGATCTGTTTTCTAGAAGCAGAGCAAAGGCACCTGAAAATAGAAATTATTTTATGGTGAAATCTTATGGGTCTTCTTCCACGAACTTTATTATTTCATATGATGCAAGTTCACAATTCAACTATCCTTCTCTTGTCTACAGTATGTCTAGTAGGCATGTAACATTTCTTTGTAATGGATGTTACCTTTCTTCAGTTTCAGTTGCTGCTGCGGATTTTTCTTTTTTAATAATTGTGTATTTCTGTGCTCTCTTCAGTGAGAAACTTGAGGGAGGTTAAGGGAGGTGGGCTTAGAAGCATATGCGTGAACACTTCTTTATGTCTACGTAGCGAAGAGACTTTTCAATGGTGCTTGGAGAACACTCTGAGATGCTTGAAAGGTAGCACTATTTTTGATTAAAAAGAGAAGCAATACTAATTGAAAAACTAATTCCTTAGGTCACTTATTTTTTTCTTAAGATTAACAGTGTTTAAAACCAGAGCCAAAATCTTGAGGAAACATGAACAAAAATTCAGGAATATAGAAAATCAAAGGGTTTTGAGGGCCTTTTTCTTACCACTTATTCTGACTCAAGAAGAAAAGCTTCTATGTCTATGAAGAGGTGAGAATTGCACTTATAAATGTTCCTGTTGAAGGCAGAAATAGGCAGAAAAGACGTTGCTTAGACTCACTATTAATAAATTGTCATTGAGGACCATTTTACTCACATAATTCAGAGATTGAGGCATAAAGTGCAGCCTTCAGATCTTAAGTTGATAATAGCAATTCTGGAAACTAGAAAAGAGAAGGAAAATAGGTGGAGTTATCTAAAATGGAAATTGCTGCTGAGAACACACATCAATAAGATGAAAGTTGGGGCCCATCCGAGCTATAAGACTTTTGTCCAAGCTATATAAAGTTATGTTTTCTGGAATAAACTTATATAAACTCACTATCCATTTACATTGTTGACAAGAGACATATAAACTAAATTTAACAGCAAAGATAAGAATCTCTTATAATTTTATTTTATTATTTAAAAAAATTTTTTTTAACGTTTATTTATTTTTGAGACAGAGAAACAGAGCATGAACGGGGGACGGTCAGAGAGATAGGGAGACACAGAATCCGAAAGAGGCTCCAGGCTCTGAGCAGTCAGCACAGAGCCTGATGCAGGACTCGAACTCACAGACAGTGAGATCATGACTTGAGCCGAAGTCGGATGCTCAACCGACTGAGCCCTCCAGGCGCCCCAAGAATCTCTTATAATTTTAACTGCTATAAACCACATGAAGAAAATCTGAAAATGGTAGAACATCACTAAAAAGACCCAGTTATATCTTTTTATTTTTTTAATGTTTATTTATTTTTGAGAGAGACAGAGAGAGACAGAGAGAACGCAAGTGGGGGAGGGGCAGAGAGAGAGGGAGACAGAATCTGAGGCAGGCTCCAGGCTCTGAGCTGTCAGCCCAGAACCGGATGCAGGGCTTGAGTCCAATGACCTCGAGATCATGACCTGAGCTGAAGTTGGAGACAACCAACTGAGCCACCCAGGGCCCTGGAAGCTGGTTATATCTTTAAACTATAGTTCCAGTTTCTAACCATTCTGTTTCTTTCTATGTCCTGACTAGGAGAGGAAGGGACTTAGGGATCTTGGATATTTCATTTATTTATTTATGAAAATTCACCCAGAATATGAGTAGTGAGTACTTACTATGCTCTTTGATCTCCACCAAAGGGTATTATATAGGTATATAAACATAAAAGTAGTTCTGATAATTATTTTCATGACCAGTATTTCTATATATTCCATTCAAATATCTTGAACTAATTAGTCTTAGATTTTTCTCTCATTTTTCTATTTTTTTAAGGTCTCCTGAACTTCAGTTCGGTTTCTTCTTAACTTACTGAACTCTGTTGAACTGAGAATTATACTGTGATTATTTCCATTGAAATTTTATATTTACCTTAAATGTTTGACTTTTATTTTTATTATATAAACTAACGTACAAAAAGATTTGCCCCTACTGTATTCACCTTTTGAAAAAATAAATGTGTCACATTTTTATTAACGATTCTGTGCCACTTAAGGCTAGTATATGTTTCAATCTTAATATGAAGCGTTTTTTGAAAGGGATGCTTTTAATTTCCACAATATGTGGAGTACTATGTGAGGGGAATTACTCAGGATCAAAAAGCTGGTTGTAAAATTCATTTCATTAAAATAGTGCTCAACTCTAATTTAATACTCTATGTTATGCAGGCGAAAAGGTCAGTCTGTGCAAAGTCCAAAGACGAATATTAAAGTAAAAACAGGAAACAAAACAGCTCCAAAATTATCATGTGCCTCAAGTTAATGTGTATCCTATTGAAGAAGACACTAAGTAAAATCACTCAATGGCTCTATAAAGGGAAATAACAATCTGCTCAACATCTTGTTCTGGCTTTCAAAAGGAAATTATCATTAAAATAAAAGTGAAATTCTTCCCTTACACACTGAAATAAAATAATCAATATATTCTTTAAATTGTAATAAAAGATTTTTTAAAAGCCTTGATCTTGATCTATAAAAACAAAATAGCAATATTTTGTTATCTGTGTTTTCTAACCAGAATACTACAGGGAAAGAAAATGCAATTATTGTTTCATTGCATTTCCCCATGCCTGATTAAGAAAGAATTGCATTTTATACTTAACTGAAAAACAAAATCAGCTACACATCACAAAGTCCAAAGCAATATAATATTGAAACAGGAATATTACATATTGTAACTTTCATTAAACTGCAAGCTAATATATACAACTGGGTGTATATGGATCTAATATTAGGCACTAGAAAGGGGACTCCATTTATGTATTACCCCAGATGACCTCAGCACCACCTGTCTTTTGAATCTTTGCTACTTGCCTTTGTTCTGAGCGACAATTACTGCCTCAGTGATAGCTCAGGTCATAAAGCCCCGGCTTTGGTTGGCATGACTCAGCATGATGTTGTCATTAGTGCTCAGACCACCCCACTGATCTGAAAAAGAAGCAAGAAAAGCAGCAACAGAAACAAGTCTTAAACTCAAGTCCATTGAAATTAGAACTGCCAGTGAAAAGCAGGAAACAGGGAGAAACCAACAAGGGAAGAGCTGATCCTTCCTTCTGAGTGTTATGAGAGGCAAGGGCTTTATTGGAGGTATCTTACATAGTGTCACTCATCTGTTTTTTCTTAAGAATTGTACCCAATCTGTGATGTAGCTCCTTGTGTTTGTTTTCCTTCTTCGCTCTCCTCAATCCTCCACCATTTATTTACCTTTTCCCTCAGTCAGTCCTTCTGGGATTCTACCTCCTAGCAGAGTACTCCTTTGAAAATGTATCTAGGGTCTGTTTCCTGGGAAACCTATTTTCTTCTCTACAATATCCCCTTGATGAGAAGTTCAAGGTTTCTATGGAATGCTTTATTATTTTATATTACTAAATTACAATTTCCTTAGTGATGTTAACACTTTTCTTTATGTCACCTTTGAGGGATAAAGAAAAGAAGGGCAAAGGTCAGCCTGTGAATGGAGAATTTTCTAAAGAATACTATTAGGGTTACTTCTCCTTGAAAATATAAGTAAACAACATTTTGAAAAGACTTGCTTTTAATCTAAAGTGAATCAGAGATAGGCTTGCACTACTCAGCATTAAAATTTTACAGAAATATTTTAAAACCCAATTATGTTGAAACTGTGATCTTTTCAAAACTGCCATTGAGGCAAGAGCAATTAAGCTTCTAAGTATTTGAGTGGTGTTAAAAGAATATAAGCTAGTAAAAGATAACTCCCAATTCTAATATAAAAACATGGCAGAGGATGTTCACTAAGAAACTGCCCTTTGTAGACAATGGAGACATCATAAAGTACCTCTCTAAATCTTCTCCCCAAATGCTATGAAATGACCTTATGCTAGCAAAAATCCTGTGCAATACCACACCTTCAGGATCACTTGAAGATGAGAATGTCAAAACAAAAACTATGGGGAAAAAAAGAGTGAATAAAAATAAATATCAGTGTATCAGTGCCAAATTCTCACATACTCCCAGTCATCCGCATCCTGACAGAGCTTAGTAGCAGTACAAGAAAAACAATAGCATTGGGTCACTAGGGAAGAAGCCCGAGATTAAGGTGAAACTACAAAGATTAACTCCATCCTAAATATGAAAATCCTAAAACAAAAATTAACCAAAAAATTTCAGACTATGAACTATGTGGTAAGTATTCAAAGTAGTCAATCCTTATAGGGAGGAATATCATAAAAAGTGCAAGGCATGTGATTTAAAGTGGCAGGCTCTGTTTCATGAGGCAAGCTGACTTAAAAGGACAAACACAGTTTTAGGGAACAATCCTAACCAATGAATTCTGGGAGAGAGAAAAAAGCCAAAAAGGGAAGAAAGAAATGCTTGTTAGTAATTAGCAAAGAAAGAATACCGAGACTTAGGTACTACAAGCTGAAATAAACTATAATCCCTATTTCCAGAGAAAAAAGCAAACAGTCTCTGCTAAAGTAACTGGAATTTGTTAGATGGACAAAAACAAGTGTCATTAAATGAAGAATTGTGTAAAATATTTCAATATAATAAAAATTAACCCAAGTAAAGACCGTGGAGAACCATTATAGAAAAACAAGGAAACTATAACAAGGAAAATAACTATGAAGCAAAAGGAAACTAATCTACATGTCAAACACAATTAAATATACCCAAATACCCAAACAGACATTTTAGAATATGAAAAATGAACTTGAAACAGGAATTAAAAAAAAAGACAACACAAAAATAGCAGAAAGAAATAAAAGAGTTATTTGAACTCAAGAATGAAAAAAAGACAAAATTATCTCAGGATTGAAGAATAAATTACAAGCCTTCCAAGAGAGAATATAATCAAATAAAATTTAATAATGGGCATAGAAGTCGATAAAAAAACCAACATAATAAAAAAATAAAGAAGAAAAAGGATCAACCAAGACAGCAGTGAAAATGGAAGGCAAATGAGGTATCTGTGTTTGTAGAATCCTTCATGAAGAAAAAGAGAAAAATGGAGAACTAATACTTGAAACTATATCCCAGGAAAATACACCAGAAACTGAAAATGATCAGACATTAAAACATACTATAAAGCCTCTATAATTAAAGATTATGTTAATGAAATACAAAGCAACAGTAAGTAGAGTAGAATAGGAAGTCTAGATTTAGACCCACATAACGGTTAGAAAAATAAGTTACAAAAGAGAAGGATTGGCTAAAAGGAACTTAATGGTGTTGAAGTGAAAGGCAATGTATCAGTTCAAATTTATGTGTTTTTTAAAAAAAAAATTTAACATTTACTTATTTTTGAGAGATAGAGACAGAGCATGAGCAGGGAAGAGGCAGAGAGAGAGAGAGAGAGAGAGAGAGACAGAATCTGAAAAAGGCTCTGTGCTGACAGCTCTGAGTGGGACTCAAACTCATGGACCGCAAGATCATGACCTGAGCTGAGGTCGGGCGCTTAACCGACTGAGCCACCCAGGTGCCCCACAAATTCATGGTTTTTAATGGATAGATAGATAGATAGATAGATAAATAGAAAATGTGATCTCATTGAAAAAACAAACCAGTAAATCTCAAAATTCTCCAAATGATTCAACTGGAACCCTTTGAGTAAGAAAGTAAATTATGAAAATATTAGGTTATAACATAAAATATCCATGAACTTCTGCCAATATACTAAATAATTGATTAAATAAACACATGAAGAAGAGATTGATCTCCCTCATAAATGTAAAATGCAAGAAGGAAATGGAAATACACTGCACTGTAAGAATTAATAGAGACTGATCCACTGATGGATGTTAAAATAACTGGGTAAAATTATGAGAAGAAATAGAATTGCAGAATCTCAAAGCATGTATCCAAGATATTTATTAGGTATAAAGGGAATGGTAGTCATTTACGATGGAGAAACCACCTTGCACAAATAATCAAGATCAACATCACCAGTAATAAAGATATTGGCATCATGATTCCTGGGATATCATGCACTAGGACATCCTATCATTTCTATGATATTCTTGGTGATAAAGCATAACTTCAGTCCATTTATGAGAAAACCTCAGACAAATTCAAACTAAGGGACATTTGGTGAGGGGGGTGGGGAGGAAAAACTGATCAATGCTCTCCAAAAGTGTCAAGGTCTTGAAAGATTAAGGGAAAAAGGAGGAAATATTACAGACTTAAGAGACTAAGGAGAATGAACAAGCATATGTAATGTGGGATGTTAAATGGGATCTTGGAGCAGAAGTAAAAATAGTAGTAGTGAAAAAACTGGTGAATTTGAATAAGCTCTTTAGTTTTGTTAATAGTATTATATAAGTGTTAATTTCCTGGTTTTGTTAACTGCACGATGGTTATATAAGATATTATATATAAGACATTAACATTGAATGAAGCTATCTGAGAGATATATGGAAACTCTACTATTTCCACATTTTTTATGTAAGTCTAAAATTACTTCCCCAAAAGAGTTTTTAAAAAATCAGAAAAGAAGTTTACCTACCTCTGATGCACTGAAAAGGGATGGCTTGCTGCTATGCTATAATCCCTCCTGTTTAGATGCAACCCTTAGGTGTAACCTTATGATCATAGCTCTCCTAGAAGAGGAAAATGGAAGGTGGTCTCAGATGAAATGCAGTCCAGATTATATCATCAATATGGCACCAGTTGTTAATTACATGTATGTGGAGGAGAAAAATGTTCAGGATAAAAGGACAAGGCTATCCTGGGACCAGATAATGGAAAAAGTGACAGCATATGGTTCTGACATGCCCTTGTCTAAAATGTCCACTAATTATGACTTTCTCTCAAAATATTTTTTTTAGTCCTTTTATAAAATTTGGCTCAATTTAGAATAATCATGTGTAGATAAATAATTTAAAGATGCTATTCCAGTACTTCTCTAATTTAGATTACTCAAACAGTTTCTACATCGTTACAGTGCAATTTTAGGTTCCCCTGGGTTTAGATACACATTCCATTTTTAATTGCTGTATTTCTCTCTCTTTAAAATGCTAGGAAATGATGCAATCAGGATGAATAGGAGGATGTTTGGATATCTTAGATAAATTACATGGATGTCCTCCCCGCATTGCAAAAGTAAAAATGTACCTGCTCAGCCTAGTTGAAAGTCATGTGCCCCTCCAAGTAAGTAAAAGTTGTATCAAAAAGAATATTAATTTGTTGCCAAAGAAGTCATTGTTCAAATTAATCCTCTAGAAAAGAGAGCTAAAAACAAGTGAATATTACATGGAGGTAGATGAAAAGAAAAGTTGTGATAGCTGTATCACTTTTGCAACTGTGTGGTGAAAAATGCATGGCAAAGGTCTAGGGTTAATTTAGAAAATATTAAATGAATCAAGGGCACTGGAGAGCAAACTCTTTTTTAAGAATTTGGAATATGTGAACAGTAGAATCATCAATTCTAATACTAATGGTCATAATGAAAAGAAACACTCTAAGTAAGTTAAACTTTTCTCTAGATTTCAGTTGGGTTCTATTCGAACATCTATGATTACGCTAATTTCATTGTGCTGTTTTTGTACTTACTCTCCTCTTTGTGCACTTAGTCATAAGTTCCTAACTTAGCACAAGGCCTGGCACAAAGCAGACACTCTCTGTGTGCTTTAAAGCACTAAATAAAAATAGTGTATTAGTCATTTTAGAAGATGTTTCACAATAGAGTTCCTATTAAGTTTATCCTTTTCAAAAAGTACTGATACTACTTAATGTAAAAAATGTGTATACTCTTTGGAATAATTTGGAAAATTAAAATAAAAACAAAAGTCACTAGGGATAACCACTATTAATGTTTTGAATATTATGCTTTCAGTATTTTTTTTCTTAGGGATAACTATGCTTATGTGTATGTGTATGTCTATCTTTTCATTTCTATACATACATTAGGTACTTGAAAGTTGCTTTTGCATTTATATGCATATCATGAATATTCTTACTGTCACTAAATATTTCTATTATTTAACATCATTCAATTCCAGGGAGGTACCATATTCAAACACATGTTTTTGATTATTTACATTATTGTTAGTATTTAGCTATTGTATGTACTTGTGCAATAAATATTCTTGAGGCTAAATTTGAGCACACTTGTAATTATATATTTTGTATTCCTCAAAGAAGAATCATTCTGTTTAATTATGTGCACATTTTAAGGTCTTTCTATTTATTGTCAAATTGTCTTCCAGGATGTTGTACATTCCCACCAATGTGGATGAACGTATCTGTTTCCTAACAAAATAGGTTCTTTAATATTACTTGAAATAAATTGTTTCAATACAAATACATATTAATTATTTTAAATTTATCATAGAAATAGACCATAGACTAACATGAGCTGCTTAAAGAATTAAGAGAAAAGATGAAGACAGAAAAGAAGATAACTTATCTGGTCTGTAAAGTTCACTTGCATTTTCCAATCCAGTATTTAATAGTCACTTGCAAATTCTTAGTAAGGTGAATCTATACTCATCTGTCTTCCTGTGGTAAAAAACAAGAGTTCAGTACCTACCCAAATGCCATTGTATAAAAAAAATACCCATTAAAACTCCAAAAACAAAAACAAAAAACAACAAAAGAGATTGTCAGGCCAAGGAAATTTAAAAATGTTTCCTCAAATTACTTAATATTATCATTTTCTCAAGTTGCATAGTTAAGGATACAGAAACTCAGCTAAGAGAAGTGGCCATGGGAAACACAAACCTTTGCAGCTTTTCCATTTGCAATTACAGAATTTTGCACCTGGAGTACAAATCTGTTGGTGCCATTGTCAATGCAAAGAAGAGACTTGTTAAAAGCAAAGCAATTAATAGTACACACCACATTTTGTAATGCACACATATACATATATCATAAAAGATATCTACATATTTTGTAAAACATGTCTATGTATATATTATGTATATGTATATATACTATGTATATATTATATATTGATATTGATATATCTTAAGGCATCTGTCTATCGTAAAATTATACATACATACACACTCTTATATTAGGGAACACTTCAGGAACTGCTTTGCCACAATAGATGTTCCTAAGAGAAAATGATGATACACCTTCTAAAACAACTTTCTTAACTTTCCAACCTCAACCACATTCAGCCTCTACCAGGCCACATTATATATTGATGGGAAACATCCTTGACATTAGCGAGAGGAGAGTCCTGAGCATTTTGCTTGCCTCTAGCATTCAGGGTTCAAGAAGCTCACTTTATCACAATATTCATTCTGCTTTGAACACATCTTTCATTTTAAGACATGGATTAAAATTTTGAAAGAGAAATGAATACAGTGATGTAGAAATAGTGACATTGTTCCTAGATATCATCTGTAGGACAAATATTTTTGAAAATTTCTAGAATTTCAAAGCACCACTTCCATATATATATATATATTTTGTTTGTTTGTTTTGTTTTGTTTTGTTTTGTTTTGTTTTCTTTACAACTGTTCATTTCCTGGAACAAATACTATGTGCTTGCTAACTTACATGAAGTTTTTTAATAGTGAAAAAAGGCATTTTCTTTCTTGATTATTTTCTTGAAAAAAAGAAGATTAAAATACATTAGGGGTATCTAAAATATAAATTAATTATAGAAAAGGCAACATTTGAAGAGTACGTAACACAAGTACACAGTGCTGTCAGGTATATATATCAAGCCTGGACCTCCCAGAAGAGCTTTAGGAAGAAGATGGCATATTATGTAGAATATTACGTGAAATTTTAAATAGGTAGATTTCTTATAAGAATTTCTGATATTCTTGCCATATGTATTGCATCTATTAACATAAATCCCACAGTAAAGTATTATGGTCCTTCTTTTTTTCCCCAAAGTTTTATATTTGATGTTTAACTTCAAGTCTATGGCCATTTTTGAGTTTGTATGATGTTTTAGGTCAAGGTTCATTTTTATAGATGTCCATTTGCTGCAGAACCATTTGTGGAAAAGTCTATCTTTCCTGCATTTAATTGCTCTTTTGACTTTGTAAAAAAAATGTGTGGCATATTTGTGTCTATTTCTAGGCTCTCTGTTCTATTTTATTGATTTATGTGAGTGTATCTCTCCAATTCATACTATTGTGTTGAATACAGCTACACATATATTAAACCTTATTATAGAGTGGAGGGATTTCTCCTTCTTTAAAATTCTTTGTTAAGATTATTTCAGGTTTTCAGGGACCTGGGTATTTTCATACAATTTTTATGATAAGCTTGTGTATGTACACAAAAACCTGGCTAAGATTGTGATAAGGAATTACATTAAGCCTATTGGTTGATTTGGAGAGAAACATCTTCACTATGTTGAGTCATCCAATCTATGAACATAGTATGTGTTTTCATTTATTTACTAGTCTAGATTCTTCTTGCCACCTTCCAAAGTTCTCTTTTGGTTGCCTTTGCATTGTTGCCAGAGCTTCTGGTTGTACTTCTCAAGAAGGAATTGGAAAAGACAGTTAGTGCCATCATACCTGAAGGGGAAGTCTGCTGTTACCTTCTGTTAGCTCCATAGTATTGCTATCCACAGCCCTATGTGTTTTAAGAAAATTAAGGGGGAAACTTAGTCTTTTATATTTATCTATATGAGTATCACTTATAATATACGTTATTCCTTCTTGAAAATCTGACTTTAATTTGACATCATTTCTCTTCATTCTGAAAAAATTTCTTTAGCATTTATTTAGTACAGGTGGCTATTAATCAAACTCTTGTTTAAAATCAGAAAATATGTTTATTTACTATTCTTAAAAATCATTTTCATTGGATGTAGAGTTCTGTGTTGATGTTATTTTGAGCATTTAAAACATTTTTAGACCTCCAACTTATGGCCATCTAATAAGAAAAAAATCTTAGTCTATGTATATAACAAATTATCTATTCATAACTATATATTATCCACAAATATCTAATCGTGCTGCTAAGTAGGATCACAAATGCATTTTAGTATCTTCTCACTTTGTATTTATTACCTTATAGCTAGAAAAATACAAAATGTAATTTATTTTAAAATTTTGGAAAGGTAGTGTCCATAGTGTACTGATTTTGAAACATTTAATACTCTCATTCTATCAAAATGTAGCTCCTCTATGTTATATTACTCATAGGTTGCATCCCTATTAAAAAAGTAAACTAAGAAGGGCACCTGGGTGGCTCAGTCAGGTAAGCGTCTGATTTCAGCTCAGGTCATGATCTCACAGTCCGTGGGTTTGAGCCCCATGTCAGGCTCTGTGCTGACCCCTCAGAGCCTGCAGCCTGCTTTGGGTTCTGTGTCTCCCTCTCTCTCTACCCCTCATGCCCCTCTCAAAAATAAATAAACATTTAAAAAATTTTTAAATAAACTAACAAGCAAAAAAAAAATAAACAAAATATTTTGATTTATTCCCTGCAGTATAAACAGTTAATTATGGCTTATGTGTTTCTGGAGAGTTTGGCTTCCTTCTGGAATCATTGTGTAGTGACACAGATTGAATGAAATGCTTGGATTGGAAGAGGAAATGGAATGCTCTTGTTTTGAAGTATTGCCATTTGTTGTCTCTCAGATTTTGAGCATTTCATTTCAACACTTTGAAGCTTGGTTTCCCTGCCTATAAAATAGAAGTAATAATTATACAGTGTCTTATATCTACTAGATTTCCCTAAAATATCAATTAAAATATTCCTTAATATCTACGTATAGATAAAATGACGCTGCATATGCGAAACTATTTAAAACCTGTCCAGAGCTAAACAATATTCAGTCAAAAACTTACTATTTCCATGTAAATTTATTTTAATGACCTAAAAAATTAGCAAATTTTGAGGGAGGCCATTGGAAAGTGCCCGAAATGAGGCAATATTTTATTTCATTGATTCATCCACCAACTCGTATCAATACAGTTTAAAATATATATTGAATTTGTACCATTTGCCAAATATTAATTTGAGATTCGAAAGAAAACTAGGCACAGTTCCTATCTTGGAAAGGCTCACATATGGTGTGGTAGATGAAAACAGAAATAAGAAAATGTTTTAATATGGTCAAAGAGATGTGAAAATCAGGAGGAGATTGCCAACCAGGAAGCTAGAAGAGTAGCATAATTAGCCTAAATATGGGACCTCATTGAAAACTCAGAGGGAGCTCCAATCTGCCCTCTCCATTGAGATTGTTCTCACACTGAGCACCCTGCTCCTAAGAGGAACTTTGCAATGTGCTGTACAGTTTAATCCTCACATTCCAAGTTGAAAACTTGAGAGTGTTAGTTCCAGAGTTTGCACACTCTTAGTCTTCTACTTTTTCAAAATTTGTCACTTTAATTAAATTTTACTAAAGAGTATGCATTTATTGCTGAAAATGCCATAGCATTCACTTTTCACATAGGAGTTTGATATATTTTAATCTACTATATAGATAAGTCATTTAAAGAAAATGTTGCTTCCAAAGTTTAACATTTCATTACTATATTTACATGATAGCACAAGTAAAGCACCTGTATTTAAATTTTTGCCAATTTAATCCATTTGCCCTTTTGTTTTACTTGCCAATCGCTAAACAGTAAACCAGGAGAAGGGGAACAGTAGCTTGGGATCTATGGCCAACTGGTATTGTGACATTGGACAAGAAAGTTTGATATTTTGTATCCCATTTACCTCCTTACTAAGAGTGTTCTCTTGATGATAATGATAATGATTTTCAAGATGACCTAAATTACCTGCCATCTGTAAGCAAATTAATAGGTATGACAAAGTAAGAACTACTCCCCTCTACTTTACTAACTCAGTATCTCCATCCAGTGGTGTCAAATAGTCATTTCAAGCAATAAAAGCTGCAGGAAAAACATGTTTTGCTTCAATGTTCATGTTCAAGGTTCTTATATTCAGGAATCCATTATGGCAAACACTTATTATCTATTACTCATAAACCTGCATGATCAAATAAATCTCTTGTTTTCAAATTATAATGTTTAATACCATACTAAGTAAGATGCTGATAATATTGTGGAGGGAGCAGAGGAGAAAAAGAATACTTTTTAAATGAAATACTGAATTAATTAAACTTCTAGACAGAAATTTCCCTTTAGTTAAAAACCTGGGGTCAGAAAACCAGATATTTGGAGCAAATTCCATAACTGAAAAAGTGAAAATAAATATTCTCCATTTTATATACGTTACAACTTATCTCTTGGTACAGAAAGAAATTATGACTGTGCAAAGGAAGATATTAATTATAACTTGATATAGCTAAAGAAAAAAAGTGATAATAAATTACCAGTGTAAGTTATTAAGGGAAACATCCAATACTTTTTTTCCTCCCTCAATTTTTGACAATTTTCATAAAATAGCACCTTTTGTTGTTTAAATGTTCCTTTGCTCTTTAAGAAATACCCAAAAGAAGCCAAAATTTCTACCTCTGACAACGATCATGGTTGCTATGGAAATAATTATGACTTTTGGTATGAAAGGATAAAAAAGCTGGAGAATTTGAAATGCTAAGAAATAAATACACTATTATCATGCAAAACCTCCTGGTAGAAGGAGACATTTAAAAAGTATATACTGAATTAATCAGAACTTTTCTAAATAGAGCATTTTCCAAAATCTTTAAAATTTTGGCAGCTTCAAAACTTCCATAAAGTGCAGCAAGTGAATGGGAGCTATGAATACAAACAGATCTTCATCAAATTACAATGGGATTATGGCCTTATAAAGTCATCATAAATTGAAAATATTAGAAGTTGAAAATGTATTTAATATACCTAACCTACCAAACATCATATTCAGACCAGCCTGCCTACAGTTGGGTGAAATCATCTAACCCAAAGCCTATTTGATAATAAAATGTTGCCTATCGCATGTGATTTACTGAATACTATGCTGAAAGGGAAAAACAGAATGGCTGTATGAGTCCAGAGTGGTCCTGGGTGATTCGCTGGTTGACACTCTTGATCATGTGGCTGTCTAGGAGCTGTGGTTGGAGTTGCTGCCCAGCATGATGAGAGAGTATGGCACCATTTATCACCAGCCCAGGAAAAGATCCCAATTCAAAACCCTAGGTAATGGTTTCTACCGTATGCACATCAATATTGCACTATAATAAAACTGAAAACTCGTAAATCAAACCATCATAAGTCAGGGACCATCTGTATTTAGAAGCAAGAAATTGAGTTAATTTTTCCAGTAAAAGGCTGAAAACTGAAACTACCTGGCACTATTAACACATGGTTATGTAAAAAAGTATACATGTAAATTTGCTTACTTTGCCACTTTAGCATTGTCATACTTTCCCTTCTCACTTGCCATACCTTGCCCATGAAATAATGTCAATATAACTTTTTAATTCTATATAAACACTTACAAATGAAAAAGTAGATGAAAACCCTTTCCACACTCTTCCAACAGGCAAATTTTATTAAATATATTTTTGAAAATGATCCGTATATAAAGAGAGGATATTCATGGGTGAATACATACAAATTTTGGAAGCCTTTATTTTACAGGGAATGTTTGCACTATTTTTTTTCTGAACTTACATACCACACATCTTTCTATGTTACTACATAAGTATTTACCATGCTCTTTTATTTTTTATTTATATATTTTTAAAGTTTTTTTTTTTTTTAATATTAGAGACAGACAGACAGACAGACAGTGCATGAGCAGGGGAGGGGCAGAGAGAGACAGACAGAATCCAAAGCAGGCTTCAGGCTATCAGCACAGAGCTGGAATGGGGGCTCAAACTCATGAGCTGTCTGTGAGATCATGACCTGGTGCTCTATTGTTCTCTTTTAAATGGCTATATAGAATTGAGACTATGGATGTGTTATAGTTAATCAATACTTGTTTGATATATATTGAGAATTTAAAAATATAAATTTTACATATACATATATAATGCACATATCACATACAAATGCACATATGCAGTACCAAATTTTATCCACACCAATTTTGAAAAATCTATGTTTATTCCATACTTTTTGAACATATGGAAGATATTTTTATAGGCTAAATTCCTAGATATTAGATTATATTGAAAACAAATACATTTTTAAAATTCTGATAAAATTTGCAAATTGGTCTTCAGAGAGACTGAAGCAGTTAAAGCACTGTTTACTGTTAGTAGTGAGAAATTTTAATATTTTGCTACTTGAATTAATTTAGCCTATAAATGTTTATACATTGATTACTGTTTGAGGCATTTTGTCAGATACTAGACATGAACTAGTTAATATGATGAGCACAAAATGTACAGTTTAGGGGAAGGTAGCTTTTTAAAAATCTCAAAACCTCAATGAAAGTTACTACATAAAAAATACTAATTGATATTGATGTGTACTGCGAGTTCTGGGGAAAAATAGGTTTTGAAGTATATCCAACAGAATTCAATTTAAGTATTGCATTAATATACTATGATTTTGTTTATCACTTTTCTTTATATAATATGAAGTTCTTCCTACAATTATGCTCATGTTGCTGGAATACATGGAGGTAATTTTTCTGAGAATATGGGTTAACTGTAAAATTTCTAAAGCTTTTTAATTTGAGACCCACAAACATTAGTAGTAATGGCCTCCAATAAATCAGTGAAATATTAAATTAATATTAAAGCCAAATATTAAGCTGCCCTGTGCTTCTACCACAGAGGAGTGAAATTTTATGTTCTTTCTCTACTGATTTTTTCCACATTGCAGTATTTACAGTTACCCTGTTCATAACCATAAAAAGCCATTCCAATGATGAGTACATGGCCACCATCAGGGGCAATGGCCGATACAAGTCTGAAATACAAACTTTACCCCACTGCAGAGGGATGGATACTTAGCAGTCCCATGTACATTATCATTAATATGAGTTGTCAGCACAAAAACCGTGGGTGGAGCACAAAAAATGAGGGTTGCTCAACCAGTTGTTTCAGATGAAAAGCAAATGATAACACAAATGTACCTGTGAGAAAATTTATCAGCACATAGAATCAGATATGTTATTCATGGAAAATCAGTCACTATTTTAAAAAAAATGTTAATGTTTATTTCTGAGACAGAGAGAGACAGAGCATGAGTGGGGAAAGGGCAGAGACAGAGGGAGACAGAATCAGAAGCAGGCTCCAGGCTCTGAGCTGTCAGCACAGAGCCCGACGCGGGGCTTGAACTCACAAACTGTGAAATCATGACTTGAGCTGAAGTTGGTCGCTCAACTGACTAAGCCACCCAGGTGCCCCAAATCACTATTTTGATTATTTTTTCACAGGATACAAATAAACAAGCTTTATATCAAGATAAAAGACCAGCACCAAAATTTAGAATGACAGCACTTAGCAAGATCACCTGCCTAAAGTCCAAGGTGTCTGTGATTCAGCATTCATCTTAGTTTCTGTTACCGATGTGTTTTGACCAACTAATGCCTGAAACTACTTCCTAGGTCAAAGATCTTCCGAAATCCTGGTGACAGGGGAAATGTTCAAAATTTCTGGTGAATGTCCCAATATTTAGTATTAAAAATATGATTCTGAAGCCCTGGTTTACACATTTTAAGAAATGTCTAAATGTCTAAATAATCCCAGTTCTTATTAAATCAACCCCCACTTTACAGGAGACAGCAAAATGGGATTGCAGAATGTCACTATTCTATCAATGATGATGATGATGACATTAATAAAGATTATAAGAACAGCTGATATCCATTCATTGCTTAAATGGTCCAGAGCTTATATGAAATGTTAAATCAGGATAGAATAAGTTTATATTGAGTTAGATACACACACACACACACACACACACACACACAGTTTAATTCTTGCTTACACCAAATATTCTATAGGAGTAATAAATCTAGAAACCATCTAACCTTCATAGAGCTTCAACGATGAGCTGCTGCAGTTCTGTGATGCTGGCATCTCAACACATGGCCTCTGAAAAGGATGAGAGAGGAAGGAAAAGGCACTTCTCAGCCCATTGGCTCTATGTCTCTTCCATTTCTATATGGAAAATGAAGGGAAGCGGGGACTATCTGATGAGCAAGGTGATCTCAACCACAATACCATATGTGAATCATTACATTTAGCATTCATAACAACCCAGTATAAGAGAGGAAAGTTGCCCAAAATGATTAGGAAAGTTTATGTTTACAGACACCTAATTTCATTTGTATATAACCTTTGTTAATGTCCTCAAATTGAAGGAGGCGCCTGAGTGGCTCTACTGGTTAAGCCTACCACTCTTGGAGTTGGCTCATGTCATGATCTCATAGTTTGTGGGTTTGAGCTGCCTGTCGGGCTCCATGCTATCAGCACAAAGCCTGTTTGGGATTCTTTCTCTCCCTCTGTCTCTGCCCGTCCCTTGTCCCTGCTTGTGTGTGCACATGTGCTCTCTTTCTCTCTCTCAAAATAAATAAATAAACTTAAAAAGATGTCTTCAAGCTGAAGAAAATGCTCAAGGTAAGCAATGAAATATTATAAAGTAAGACTACTCTTTGGGACTATATAAATATATGGAACACATTTTTATGCCTTACTCCAAACTTGTGAAAGTAGTTATAATGTAAAAGCGTTTAGTATATCATCAGTAGTAAATGACAGCTTAGATTAAATAATATTCAGTATATGCATATATAATGAAATCAGATAATATTATAAATAATTAGTGAAACCTAACAGTTGAATAGAACTTTTCAAAGTACCTTCAAACCATGCTTTCACTTGGGATGAAAAGCAGCTCAGCACAATGATTAACTAACTGTACAAGCCCTGTAGTCTGGTTGCCTGGGGAGCCTTTGGTAAATACTTAACTCCGTTTCTTTATCCTGTCTGTAAAACATCAATGATGATAAGACCTAGCTCATGAGGCCATGTACAAATTAAATGAATGAATACATACAATGTTCTTAGAATCATGCCTGGAATATTGCAAATGTGTAGTATAAGGTAGCTCTTTTCACAGCTGCTATGTAAGCCCCCCAGTTGCTTGTGTGCTCAATGTTATCAGCCAGACTCTGGTACTGATAGAGACAACCAGTCTTAGAAAGTGAAGTAATTTGTCCAAATATCACACAACTAGGAAGAAGTAGTATGATAACTAAAACTCAGAGGTTATTTTGGCTTTAAATGCATGTCATCAATTTTTCCTCTATTCAGGTCATAAAAATCAGTAAAATTCCCATGCTTGTTTTTAGTCTTTAGGCAGTAATCATATGGTACCTATTTTTTTTAAGATTTTGTTTTAATTCCAGTTACTTATCATACAGTGTTATATTAGTTTCAAATGTACAATATGGTGATTCAACACTTCCATCCATCACCCAGTGCTCATCACAAGTGCACTCCTTAATCCCCATCACCTATGTCTCCCATCCCCCCACCCCCTCCCCTCTGGTAACCATCAGGTTGTTTTCTATACTTAAGAGTTTGTTTCCTGTTTTGTCTTTCCCTTTCTCTTATTTTCTCTTTGCTTTTTTGTCTTGTTTCTTAAATTCCACCTATGTTTTAGTATAAAAGGTGTAATGAATGAGTGAAAACTAGCTGGCCGTTTACCTAATGCCTTGTAGGAGCTCATCCACAGAATTTATTTTATAAGTTATCCACTGATAAACACATGATGTGTCTAAGTGTAAAAATCTTCATTCACATTTTTTTTCTTTCTGTTACATTCTTCTTCTGAGTTCAGGTATGTGGGGGAGGGTTGGGGAGAGACTTGGAGATGTGTCTTAGTAAAAATACAATATTTTCTTAATCACACAGACTAGATGCAAAATGTGCTTCTGTCATTAACCAGATGAACAAGAGTAGAAAAGTCTTTTTTTTTTTAATTTCAGCCCTCCTCTGTTGAAAAGGAATTAAAGGAATTAAAATAGCTTTTTCTGGATGTTATTGTGGATATGAAAAGGTAGTTTCAGTTTCCCTTGGCAAATTAAAAATGATTCAATGTATGTATTTTCTGTTGGAACACAGATTTTTATGAATTTATAAAGTGGACAAGAGTCAAACCATAATTACCCATTAAAGAAAGTAATCCACTACTATTATTAAAATGACGGTATTCTAGGAGTTATTCAGAGCTCTGACATAGTTTGCCCTTTGAATAAATTAATCTAAGGTCAGATAAAGGAAAAATAATAGTTGGCTTTCTTTGCTTTTTTATTTAATGAACACAGAGAGTTCTTAAAACATCGGAGGAAATTCCAGCCAAAAAAGAGCCACTAGCAATTATCTGATGCAATCTGTCCCAGTTGCAAACTAAAATGTCTACAGAGAACCAGATATTATGAAAAGGCAGAAAGACCCTGAAATTTAAGACTAAGGCAAGACTAAGGGAGAATTTAATCTGCAGTTTTGGAATGTTCACTAACTAAAAGGGAAACAGCCCTGAACTGAGAGAAAATATGCAGAATTAACAGAGGTCATCGGGGATGGGGAAGAGGGTGGGGAGGGAAGCAGGAAAATATTCTGTACCTCTCCTATTTCTAACTGATTGGGAGACCAAGGGACATATGTTTTTCTTCCCCTCCCCCCACTAATCAGTGAGATGGACTTCCTTTCAGATGCCACTTTCCTACACTTCTTATATATCTCTGAAAACAAAGGGGCAAAAATGTAATAGTTGATGGTGCACTGCAAAGTGAAAGTTATGACATACTGATTACAAATATTGTTTCTGAAATGAGATCTTGAACAAGATGTTATATTCAATCTATAAAAGATAATACCATACTTACTTGGTAGAATTGATGTGAAAATTAAATGAGGAAGAACATTTAAATAAGGTGATACATTTAAATTTTTCAAGCATGTGCTAACTGTCCAATTAATGTTAGCTAAACCAGTATTAGTTGATGCAAATAAATCACTGTTGGGCAGAATTGGAGGTAAAATTATTGTAGTATTGCAGTCTGGGTGTTTTTCTCCCATGGCCCTTAGAAGGTTGTCAGAGGACTAGACCACCCAGCCAGCACTCACTTTAGTAGAGTGGAAATAAGGCAACCCTGATACAAATTGCTGTTACATGATACTTTTCCTTTGATGGCTTTAGCATGTTTGTGTGTGCCTACCACATATCAACCTCTGTGTGTTTACACCTGACATTCTTGCCTAAAAAAAGGA
Source organism: Panthera uncia (assembly GCF_023721935.1). NCBI lineage: Eukaryota > Metazoa > Chordata > Mammalia > Carnivora > Felidae > Panthera > Panthera uncia. The sequence continues at coordinate 91,109,484 of NW_026057578.1, forward strand.
TATATTCCTAGGCTTCTTCTACCTGTAGGTCACCATTACACCTCGGTTCTAGGTTCTAGGTTTCTTTTCCTGGCCCCTATTCAGGGAAACCACTCCAGCTGTTTCCATTGTCCCCACCCCTGCTTTGTCATCTTTTTTTTTTCCAGTTTCTGTGAAATCTCTTCTGCCCTCATCTACCAGTTTTTTGTTACTTAATTCACTCAGTTCCCCTCTACCTTACTGGCTACTCAGTCTCAATCTACTTTGCTGTTAACTTCTCTTTCTCATGGCTTGTGAGGCTCTACATCTCTGGGACCTCTGACTCTGTTTCCCGTATTCTTTCCCCTACTCATACTGATCAGCCCCCCTGGCCTCCTTTCTGTTTCCAGAACATACCAGGCATTCTTTTGCTTTGGAAACTTTATGCATATTCCCTTCTCCTGGAATGTTTTTCACAGAGATATCTGCATGATTCTGCCTTTGCCTGTGAAATTTTATATATAATACAATTAAATATTTGACCACAATATTTAACATTGCAAATATACACGCACAGAGATATCCTTTTTTTTTGGCCATACTTTACTCCTTAAACCTTATTATTGTCTAACATACTATGTATTTCTTATTTATCCTATTTATGATTGTCATTTCCACATGAACATCACTTTATTTATTTTATTTTTTTTCTGAGAAGGAGAGAGTAGGGGAGGGGTAGAGAGAGAGAAAGAGAATTCCAAGCAGGTTCCACACCCAGAGCAGAACCCTATGTGGAGCTAGATCCCGTGACTGTGAGAACATGACCTGAGCCAAAATCAAGAGTCTGATGCTCAACTGACTGAGCCATCCAGGCACCCCTTAAGTGTCACTTTATAAAACAAACGTGAACAGTTTTGTTTACTGATGCAACTGTAGAGCATAGAAGAGAGTCAGTCAGATAGTAGAGTTTAGTGTATATCTGTGAAATTAATAAGTTAATAGTGAGGTAAAATACTCAGAAAATGCAAAACATTATAGAATTAGACATTTAGAAATGATATGCAGCAAACCTAGTGTTATAAAAATCAGATTGATGAGGTAGAAAGCAATTATGGACTTTCAAAACTCCTACAACTTTCCATTGAGGGCTTATTATGTCAGGCACTTGGCTGAAAATTTTATGTTTTAACATATTATTTGAGGCAGATATGTTATATCCCCAGTTTTCAAGGGAGCAAATTGAGGCCTTGAACATTTAATACTTAAATAAAATCACACTACTGGTGAGTGGTGGAGCTAAAGAAGAAATACCTGGTAGTCTGGCTTCAGAGCCTGGGCTTTGTAAAAACATCTAAATTGTAGGTTAGATGGGAGGATTAGACGAGTTAGTACATGTAAAACTCCAAAGCAATCCCTCTGCATAATTAATACTCAATACAAGTTATATTTTGGTTCATAATTTATATTTTTATGTTTGTGCTACTTTATGGTTTGTTTGCTATTTGTTAACAGATTTTTCTTTTTTGTTCTATGGGTGGGCATATGGTTTTCTTCTAGTAAATTAGGAAATATATAATCTGTCATCTATGGCCACTTTTTAGTGTACAGATTTATAAAGCATACATTTCTCTAGTAATCAACTTTAAGGATACAGCAGTGTTTGTTTAGTTCATCTATACAATCACAAGTAATACACATTTTTGCTTTCCTCATTTCATCTTGCCTCTCAGATTAATTAGAATGGCCCCCAAATGTTTATCTTGTGAAACCTTATTAAATAATCTCTTATTTAAAAACTAAAGAAAATAAACATTGGAAAGTGGATACAATGATTTTCTACGTTCTGAGTTCCTGGATGTATGAGAAATGACAGCCTATACAGATCAAAGTCACTTTTTCTGGATATAGAATTCACAGTTGACAAAGTTTCATTCAAAATTATGTGCCTTGGTTTCCAGGGAAGATGGTGGTGTAGGAGGACGCTGGGCTCACCGCGCGTCCTGCTGATCACTTAGATTCCACCTACACCTGCCTAAATAACCCAGAAAACTGCCAGAGGATTAGCAGAACGGAGTCTCCGGAGCCAAGCGCAGACCAGAGGCCCACGGAAGAGGGTAGGAAGGGCGGCGAGGCGGTGCGCGCTCCACGGACTGGCGGGAGGGAGCCGGGGCGCAGGGGCGGCCTGCCAGCCAAGCAGAGCCCCCGAGTCTGGCTGGCAAAAGTAGAGGGGCTGGTCGGAGCGTGTTCCGACAGCAAGCTCCACTTAGCGTCTGGGAGGTCATAAGTTAACAGCTCTGCTCAGAAAGCAGGAAGGCTGGAGGACAAAGGGAGGGAGAGCTGCTGAGCCCCCGGGCGACAGAGCTCAGTTTAGTGGGGAACAAAGGCGCTCGCCAGCGCCATCTCCCCCGCCCATCCCCCAGCCAAAATCCCAAAGGGAACCAGTTCCTGCCTGGGAACTTGCTCACTCAGTGCAAACACCCAACTCTGTGCTTCTGCGGAGCCAAACCTCCGGCAGCGGATCTGACTCCCTTCTGCTGCCACAGGGCCCCTCCTGAAGTGGATCACCTAAGGAGAAGCGAGCTAAGCCTGCCCCTCCTGCCCCCATGCACCTTGCCTACCCACCCCAGCTAATACGCCAGATCCCCAGCAACACAAGCCTGGCAGTGTGCAAGTAGCCCAGACGGGCCATGCCACCCCACAGTGAATCCCGCCCCTAGGAGAGGGGAAGAGAAGGCACACACCAGTCTGACTGTGGCCCCAGCGGTGGGCTGGGGGCAGACATCAGGTCGGACTGCGGCCCCGCCCACCAACTCCAGTTATACACCACAGCACAGGGGAAGTGCCCTGCAGGTCCTCACCACTCCAGGGACTATCCAAAATGATGAAACGGAAGAATTCCTCTCAGAGAATCTCCAGGAAATAACAACAGCTAATGAACTGATCAAAAAGGATTTAAATAATATAACAGAAAGTGAATTTAGAATAATAGTCATAAAATTAATCGCTGGGCTTGAAAACAGTATAGAGGACAGCAGAGAATCTCTTGCTACAGAGATCAAGGGACTAAGGAACAGTCACGAGGAGCTGAAAAGCGCTTTAAACGAAATGCAAAACAAAATGGAAACCACGACGGCTCGGATTGAAGAGGCAGAGGAGAGAATAGGTGAACTAGAAGATAAAGTTATGGAAAAAGAGGAAGCTGAGAGAGAGATAAAAAAATCCAGGAATATGAGGGGAAAATTAGAGAACTAAGTGATACACTAAAAAGAAATAATATACACATAATTGGTATCCCAGAGGAGGAAGAGAGAGGGAAAGGTGCTGAAGGGGTACTTGAAATAATAGCTGAGAACTTCCCTGAACTGGGGAAGGAAAAAGGCATTGAAATCCAAGAGGCACAGAGAACTCCCTTCAGACGTAACTTGAATCGATCTTCTGCACGACATATAATAGTGAAACTGGCAAAATACAAGGATAAAGACAAAATTCTGAAAGCAGCAAGGGATAAACGTGCCCTCACATATAAAGGGAGACCTATAAGACTCGTGACTGATCTCTCTTTTGAAACTTGGCAGGCCAGAAAGGATTGGAACGATATCTTCAGTGTGCTAAACGGAAAAAATATGCTGCCAAGAATCCTTTATCCAGCAAGTCTGTCATTTAGAATAGAAGGAGAGATAAGGTCTTCCCAAACAAACAAAAACTGAAGGAATTTGTCACCACGAAACCAGCCCTACAAGAGATCCTAAGGGGGATCCTGTGAGACAAAGTACCAGAGACATCACTACAAGCATAAAACATACAGACATCACAATGACTCTAAACCCGTATCTTTCTATAATAACACTGAATGTAAATGGATTAAATGTGCCAACCAAAAGACATAGGGTATCAGAATGGATAAAAAAAACAAGACCCATCTATTTGCTGTCTACAAGAGACTCATTTTAGATCTGAGGACACCTTTAGATTGAGAGTGAGGGGATGGAGAACTATTTATCATGCTCCTGGAAGCCAAAAGAAAGCTGGAGTAGCCATACTTATATCAGACAAACTAGACTTTAAATTAAAGGCTGTAACAAGAGATGAAGAAGGGCATTATATAATAATAATGGATACAGGGTCTATCCATCAGGAAGAGCTAACAATTATAAATGTCTATGCGCCGAATACCGGAGCGCCCAAATATATAAAACAATTACTCATAAACATAAGCAACCTTATTGATAAGAATGTGGTAATTGCAGGGGACTTTAACACTCCCCTTACAGAAATGGATAGATCATCTAGACACACGGTCAATAAAGAAACAAGGGCCCTGAATGATACATTGGATCAGATGGACTGGACAGATATATTTAGAACTCTGCATCCCAAAGCAACAGAATATACTTTCTTCTCGAGTGCACATGGAACATTCTCCAAGATAGATCATATACTGGGTCACAAAACAGCCCTTCATAAGTTCACAAGAATTGAAATTACACCATGCATACTTTCAGACCACAATGCTATGAAGCTTGAAATCAACCACAGGAAAAAGTCTGGAAAACCTCCAAAAGCGTGGAGGTTAAAGAACACCCTACTAACGAATGAGTGGGTCAACCAGGCAATTAGAGAAGAAATTAAAAAATATATGGAAACAAACGAAAATGAAAATACAACAATCCAAACGCTTTGGGATGCAGCGAAGGCAGTCCTGAGAGGAAAATACATTGCAATCCAGGCCTATCTCAAGAAACAAGAAAAATCCCAAATACAAAACCTAACAGCACACCTAAAGGAAATAGAAGCAGAACAGCAAAGGCAGCCTAAACCCAGCAGAAGAAGAGAAATAATAAAGATCAGAGCAGAAATAAACAATATAGAATCTAAAGAAACGGTAGAGCAGATCAACGAAACCAAGAGTTGGTTTTTTGAAAAAATAAACAAAATTGACAAACCTCTAGCCAGGCTTCTCAAAAAGAAAAGGGAGATGACCCAAATAGATAAAATCATGAATGAAAATGGGATTGTTACAACCAATCCCTCAGAGATACAAACAATTATCAGGGAATACTATGAAAAATTATATGCCAACCAATTGGACAACCTGGAAGAAATGGACAAATTCCTAGACACCCACACTCTTCCAAAACTCAATCAGGAGGAAATAGAAAGCTTGAACAGACCCATAACCAGCGAAGAAATTGAATCGGTTATCAAAAATCTCCCAACAAATAAGAGTCCAGGACCAGATGGCTTCCCAGGGGAGTTCTACCAGACGTTTAAAGCAGAGATAATACCTATCCTTCTCAAGCTATTCCAAGAAATAGAAAGGGAGGGAAAACTTCCAGACTCATTCTATGAAGCCAGTATTACTTTGATTCCTAAACCAGACAGAGACCCAGTAAAAAAAGAGAACTACAGGCCAATATCCCTGATGAATATGGATGCAAAAATTCTCAATAAGATACTAGCAAATCGAATTCAACAGCATATAAAAAGAATTATTCACCATGATCAAGTGGGATTCATTCCTGGGATGCAGGGCTGGTTCAACATTCGCAAATCGATCAACGTGATACATCACATTAATAAAAAAAAAAAGAGAAGAACCATATGATCCTGTCAATCGATGCAGAAAAGGCCTTTGACAAAATCCAGCACCCTTTCTTAATAAAAACCCTTGAGAAAGTCGGGATAGAAGGAACATACTTAAAGATCATAAAAGCCACTTATGAAAAGCCCACAGCTAACATCACCCTCAATGGGGACAAACTGAGAGCTTTTTCCCTGAGATCAGGAACACGACAGGGATGCCCACTCTCACCGCTGTTGTTTAACATAGTGCTGGAAGTTCTAGCATCAGCAATCAGACAACAAAAGGAAATCAAAGGCATCAAAATTGGCAAAGATGAAGTCAAGCTTTCGCTTTTTGCAGATGACATGATATTATACATGGAAAAGCCGATAGACTCTACCAAAAGTCTGCTAGAACTGATACATGAATTCAGCAAAGTTGCAGGATACAAAATCAATGTACAGAAATAAGTTGCATTCTTATACACTAACAATGAAGCAACAGAAAGACAAATAAAGAAACTGATCCCATTCACAATTGCACCAAGAAGCATAAAATACCTAGGAAAAAATCTAACCAAAGATGTAAAAGATCTGTATGCTGAAAACTAGAGAAAGCTTATGAAGGTAATTGAAGAAGATATAAAGAAAGGGAAAAGACTTTCCCTGCTCATGGATTGGAAGAATAAATATTGTCAAAATGTCAATACTACCCAAAACTATCTACACATTCAATGCAATCCCAATCAAAATTGCACCAGCATTCTTCTCGAAACTAGAACAAGCAATCCTAAAATTCATATGGAACCACAAAAGGCCCCGAATAGCCAAAGTAATTTTGAAGAAGACCAAAGCAGGAGCCATCACAATCCCAGACTTTAGCCTCTACTACAAAGCTGTCATCATCAAGACAGCATGGTATTGGCACAAAAACAGACACATAGACCAATGGAATAGAATAGAAACCCCAGAACTAGACCCACAAACGTATGGCCAACTCATTTTTGACAAAGCAGGAAAGAACATCCAATGGAAAAAAGACAGTCTCCTTAACAAATGGTTCTGGGAGGACTGGACAGCAACATGCAGAATGTTGAAAGCAGACCACTTTCTCACACCATTCACAAAAATAAACTCAAAATGGATAAAGGACCTGAATGTGAGACAGGAAACCATCAAAACCTTAGAGGAGAAAGCAGGAAAAGACCTCTCTGACCTCAGCCGTAGCAATCTCTTACTCG